>NW_015505993.1:204277-206568 GCF_001515645.1 Sinocyclocheilus grahami
TCTGAAGATAGGAAAGTCCACAGCGGATCGACAAAGTTACTTGAAGATAAAAATTGCTGGAAAATCAAACTCAAGAGGAGAGTTTTGAGGAGTCTTGGATAGTGTCCGTCTCAAGAAGAAAGAGTTTTGAGCCAAGATTAGTCTGAGCTAATGACTTTTGAAAGTTCCTATCCACACTATGGCCACCTATGGCCAATCAGAGGCATGCATTTTGAGCGGGAGAAACTTTCTTTGTCTCTGTTCATGTCCCAATTGCATGTTTATTGCTGGTCTGGAGGATAGGTGCAGTTTTACCCAAAATACAAATAGTATGATGCATTTCACGATCACATAGTGTACATCATTGTTTGAGGAATAAAGAGCAGATCATTTTGATATCAAGAACGAAACACCTAGAACAGGGGTAGGCAAGTTCGGTCCTAGAGAGCCGCAGTACTGCTGAGTTCAGCTCCAACCCTGGAAAAAAAACTCACCTGCCAATAGCCTTAGTAATCCTGAAGACATTGATTAGCTTGTTCAGGTGTGTTTGATTAGGGTTGGAGCTGAACTCTGCAGGAGCTGAACTCTAGGACCAAACTTGCCTACCCCTGATCTAGAAGATCTTAAAGCAGAGATACACCTGAATATAAACATTGAGAGTCTAACTAATACAAATAAAGAGTTGTAACTAGGCTAATATAATAGGGAAACATACAAACAACACATGCATATACCAGATACAGTTGTAACTGATTAATTATAGTCTAAATAAAGAAAAACACCCCCCTGCCAATAGCCTTAGTAATCCTGAAGACATTGATTAGCTTGTTCAGGTGTGTTTGATTAGGGTTGGAGCTGAACTCTGCAGGAGCTGAACTCTAGGACCAAACTTGCCTACCCCTGATCTAGAAGATCTTAAAGCAGAGATACACCTGAATATAAACATTGAGAGTCTAACTAATACAAATAAAGAGTTGTAACTAGGCTAATATAATAGGGAAACATACAAACAACACATGCATATACCAGATACAGTTGTAACTGATTAATTATAGTCTAAATAAAGAAAATGTCTTTATGTGTGTGTGTGTTATGTGTATTGCGAGCATGGGGGTCATTTGCTGGCCATCAGACATCTGGTGCCAGGTACTGTGGATGGCTGTCTCTTAGGACATTGGAATGTGTTTAAAGTCGATGGGGAGACCAGAGAGTTGATCTGGTTACCATCTTCTTGATAATGGGGGAAAGACCATTGGCAATTTAGCACCCATATAACTGTAGAATCTGGGGCCAGGACTGTAATTTATATGCAAATGTCAAAAGGCTGAAAGGCCCATAAAGCCCCCATGACCCTCAATGATCCTAAGCAGACGCTACAGAATCCCCCCTTTTGGCTGACGAAGTTCACCTGCAAACATCGTCAGACAACAGTTATCATGATGGTCGGACAGCAGGTGGATCATGATGGCTAGATGGCAGGTGGATCCTGATTGTCAGATCGTAGATGGATCAGGAAGGCCGGATGGCAGGTGGTTTCTAATTTTCCTCAGCCTTTGGATCCACAGCTTGGGGTTTAACCTTGGTCAGGTTCAGCATTGTCTCCGCCTGGGTCCCTCTTTTCCGGTGGCTCCGTTTGACGGTTCGAGGAAGGGCAGCTGTGCACCTGTTCATGGACATTTGCACCCCGTTGACTCTGTTAAACAGGACAAAGGCAAGGCCAAGAGTTAGGGTGTACCCAATTGCTGTGGCGAGGCAAAGTGCCGTGTCGGCAGAGGTCCAGGATCGGGCAACGGGAAAGGTGGTCTGGACAGGCAACCGAGACAGTGCTTGGAGGGCTGTGTCGATTGGGCTGATGTCAATCATCTGGGACCCCCCTTCCTCAATGCTCAGTTCCAATTCAGCTTCGAGGGTGAGACTGTGATCCTTGAAGAAGGCTGGAATTTCCACCTCGGATTGGTACTCTTCACTTGGAAGGTGGTACAGTGCCAGGTCCCCGAGGTGGAGGATGGCACCTTTGGGCACTTGAATCCACATACTCTGGTTGGGCAGGCTGACACGGGTGGCAGTGTCATACTGGTCATAGGTCAGTGTAGTGGTACGGATGGGCGTGTTGACAAGCCACTGATTTCCCACAATCTCTGCTTGCGTTTCTGTGACTTGTGCGTGAGGCTTGGCCTCAGCAGGGCAGAGTGTCTCTCTTTGCATGGGTTGTAACCCGCAGGTTCCTTCCATGTTGTCTCTGAGGAAGGGCTTGCTGGGGCAGAGATAATGAATGTCTTTGGTCAGGGTACACATGCGCAGGTTTGGGGCCA
>NW_015505993.1:206596-227947 GCF_001515645.1 Sinocyclocheilus grahami
GATTCAATGATGGGTAGATTCAGAAGAAACGCCATCTCGCTCTGCTCGGGGTCGACATGTAGCAGGATAGATCCTCCCAAGGAGTAGGCAAGGTGGGCATGGAGAGAGTCAGGTGAATGGGTAGTAGCAGAGGACAACACAGTTTATACTAGGCTCAAGGGCACCAGATATGGAGGAATTCTACCCATGGCTAGGCTGTCGATGGAGGAGCTCACCTCACGGTGCATGTCAGACATCAGTGTGGTGACCAGCTTAGTTTGGGCAACATCATTCTGTATAACAGAGAATAACTGTTTCACGGAGTTCACAGTTTGGTTCAGCAGGACACTGTGAGTGTTCAGAACCACCAAGGTGCCCTTTAATGATTTGCCTATAGTCTGTAGGGTTTGGCCCTGTAGTGTGAGTTGTTCTCTCAGCTGGGGATAAAATGCAAGACAGAAAGCCATTTCAGCTATAGCTCATCTATTTTCCTATTTTTAAACAAGAGACTTGTAGGGTATCAGACCGAATCAGACAATCTAAGATTTGGTCAAAACATGGTTGAAACGTGAGACGAATTCCACAGAGGCCCAAGACAACAGGATGTTCATAAATCAGATCCTGGCCCCAAGCCTGAACCAACTAGCAGCTTTGAGTAGCTCACAGCATTTAAACAAAAGAACATATAATTCCAAGGAGATTGTCAATTTTAGGGCAAGTAATCAAGATTAAATAGTCAAAGAGATGACCGCATGACCATCACATGATAGTAACAACAGTCACGAGCCCCGTAAATTGATTTCCCCCACCTCACGACAGAGAACAGACTAAAATTCCTTACAGACATTTTAACCTCTCTGGTCTTCACAGAACGTATCCTTACGTCCACAGAATGCCAAAGAAACTTAATTTCCATGTAAATATGCATCTAAATGACACTAAAAGGACTGGTGAGCAACTAATAATTGCTATACATAACTCCATATTATGTATGTAACCCACACGTTTAACCATCATGTCTTAATCATTTATTGTGTATGTATTGTTAATAGCTTAAGGGGTTGTATTCATGTTTGGTATGTGTGAGTTTGAGAATTCATGCTTGAAACGTTTCTTCCAATCACTTCTTCGTCAAATGTATCATATTCTTGTTATAGAAATCATGTCCAAAACTATACTGTGCAAAGAGCGGGGACAACGCGGACCATGTGACCGATAAAAGAACATTTGATTTATGAATGGGGAGGAGGAATATACAACACCCCGAGCAAACACGACATCTAATTGGCCTTTGAGCTAAATTGCCCTGTTTCCCTTACAGACTTCATAATCAAATAATAAATAGGATATTATTATTACATATGAATTTATTCTCATTTTTCCAAGCATGTGCCATTTTATGTACAGCATACAATAATGCGACTGACCACATGAGCAGTGCATGGGTTCCCACAAAAGCGATCGCTTCTCCACTGTGAATAAATCACCACCAGAATGCATGAGTTTCATTCGCAAGGTGCCATGTTGTGCACATGAGAAACAATTACCGTCCGAATAGGGCTTATGATATCATGTCGAAGAGTGATTATAGATGGTTTCAACGGCAACAACATAAACAAACGTTAATGCGCATGCGCGCATTTGTGGCCCAAACTTAACTTCCAGTAGACTCCTGCAAAGAATCAATAACAACAGCAAAGTCCCTCTAGATTCGATTATTTCTAATAACAAGCAAAATATGTTTGCTCCGTAAATCAGATGGGCTTACTGAACATGCAAATACATTCTCTGCCAGCAGGAGGTGCTTTTGGAGTGGCAGAAATAGAGGTTTCCGCAGTGACATCTGTACACAAAGCAGCGCTGAGCTCACAAATGCTGGCAGCATACAGGCACTACAGGCAAGATGAAATGGAAATTACATGCAAAATTTTCTGAAGACAGTCGGATTGAATAAATCTATATGTAGCGCTCAGTTTTGATATTGTGACAGGCCACCACAAATAAATTAATGTATGGGAAACATTGTATCTCACAGCACAACAACCTGAGCCCAACTTCAGTTGACTCATCACTTTAACTTTAACTGCTAGCCAGACCGATAAACAAACACAGACCGGAAGTTAACTTTGGCTCAGGCACGTGCACCTGATGAAACAGTCTATAGCTGGTGAAGTTGATTTACTTATTGTTGATTTACTTATTTTTTAGTTAAAAAAAGTTATCATGAGCATTATAATGTTTAAAGCAGATGTCTTTAATGTCAGTAGACCGCGAAGATTTTAAAGCGAGCGAACTTTCACCAAAAGAGGAGCCCTTTAAATGTGCCTTTTTTTTAATGTTTAAGCCTTTATTTTGGGCAAGATTCATACTTACTGTAAAATTAAGAGATTAATGTTTAGCCTTCTGCATATTATAAACTGGAACTGTTAGATCCAAAAGATAGATTTAGCAGTATCAGATTGTAGACTGGCTGTATCAGATTGTGTACTACGCTAATATATTACTTCACAGGCATTACTGGCTTGTACTTTTAAATCCATAATATTATAAATGAACAGTTTATTGCTGGTCTGTGGTTTTACATTGCTGTAATTTTCAAAGATTTCATGTTATTGTAAAGTGAGCTTAAAGGGTGCACTACTATGAAAATCACACAGCTTCAGTGAGACATCAATAAGAAAAAGTATAATTTCATAGTCAATAATAGTTGTTCATATTAAAATATGTATAAACTTAATTCATGACCTAGATTATTTATTTAGCTAAATCTTGTCATTTTCATAAATTGCATGAAATTTATAAAAAATTGTTGCTGCTCCAATTAAGCTCAGTGTGCTCTTTTTAAGCTCTTACACATTGAACGTCTATGTAAATACTTCATAAACAGACTTTAAATGTTAACTGAAGGTGGGGTATGTATTTTTTCAAAAACGCTTCAGAAAACTGAATCGGGCCGAGTACCAAAACAAACTTGTAGCCAATCAGCAGTAAGGGGCGTGTCTACTCATGATGCAGAAGAGAGAGCGCTCAGTGCACAGGACGGACATTAGCCGAGCCGAGCGGCGACAGAAAGATAGAGATGGGGATAAAAAACAAAAGTGAAAAACATCTGTAGAACAAAAGAAGGCTTACGATAAGGCAAGAAAGTAGGACCTGTGTATAAATATCGGATCAGCTTTCCAGCGCTGGAGAGAACTCAAGGACCGGAAGGCCTGCGATCGGACACCGAGGTTGCTTTGTTTCTTCTCGATAGGTGAGTAACTAAAGTCTGTCTACACTGGACCGAATAAAGCGACCATTGAAAATCATTAGAAATTTGTGTCAATACATCATAAATAGAACGCAGCAGCAGTTTTCTGTCAGGGATTTGTCATGTCGAGCCGCGCCACATCCAGTGTAGACAGCATCACTGATTATAATGAGTTCTATAGTATTTTGTCGTGCCGCGCCACTCGCGTCCGGTGTAGACACGGTGTAACATTGGTTTTGCTTTGTTTCACAGAACTAATCGTTGCCTAGGTTGCGTATGTATGTTTGGGGTGGAGCTATCAAAATAGGGGCGAGACCCTTTAGGGGTAGGGGCGTGTTTGTTTTGGTGATTTGAAATATCAACATTGGCTTCCAGAAATCACTTACCCCTCCTTTAAGTTAATCTTTATAAAATGATTAATAACTTAATTTAACAGTTTTAAGATAACAAAATCTAGACTTATCTATAGTTTATGCCCAAATATGAAAAAGGGCATATCACTACATGACTTTGAACATTTGAACAGATTTTTAAAACACAAGGCATCATACACCTACTGACCTTTATATAAGTAAATATATTTGACCTGTAAATAGTCACAAAGGAAAACTGGGCATCACACACTACCAGACTTTAAATTCCTTCCGATCACCACAAACTTGCACAGATATGTGTGCATTGTTGCTAGGAGACGCGTGACAAATGAAAACAAGATATGTTTTAAAATCTGCTGAAAATATTTTAAAAAAAATTATATTCTCTGACTGGATGGAATCAAAGTCTGAAGCTAAAAGAAAAAAAAATCAAAGAAAAAAAAAATCATCATACACTACGTGATTTTCTATTAAATGTGTCAACTCAAATCTGCAGACTAGCCCTGACATTTGGCAACAAGTTTCAACTTCTCCAGACTGTAAATCAGTGGAAAATTGGGGCAAAAAATTGTGTAGTGTATTCCAGGCTTAGAATATAATGGCGCTTTTCCACTGCGTGGTTCGGCTCTGCACGGCTCAGTACGGTACGGCACGGCTCGGCTCGGCTCGGTTTGCGTTTCCACTGCAGTTCAGTACCGCTTTAGAGTGGGCAGGATTATTCACATGTCGTTATAGTTGCGCCGCCTCTATTGCCTCGCGACTCCTGAAAAACTTTCAGGAACAGAGAGGAACGTCTGTACTTCCTCAACAGACAACGAAACAGCCACTTTTTGGTTGTTAAAAAAGGCATGCTTGTTCAAAACAGTTGCGTTCGATCCTTCGCTGGCTGTGCTGATTTAAATCTAGCGGTTCTGTTGTGTTTGTGTTGCAAGTTCAGTGACGCAGGTAGTGACGATTCTCTCCGGCCAATCCGTGATCAGTAGAGTTTACACGTCACGTTTTGGTAACGGTACGGTTCACTTGGAACCTCAACCGAGGTGGTACTAAAAAAAATACCAGGTACCAGGTACTAGGTACTGTACCCAGTGGAAAACCCCCAAAAGTGAACCGTACCGAGCCATACCGTGCCCATACCATGCAGTGAAAAAGCGCCATATGTAAGTTGTCATCCATATAATAAGAGGCTTCATAATGAGGCTAGTTTCTGTGTTCACCCCCATGAATGAAATATTTTATTAGTTTGTTTTGTTATTAGGTTTTTGAATGTGTGTTACTTAGCTGAATGTGGACTAATCTAGATGTTGCAATATGTTTGACTGACATATTCACATGGGTACATATCTGTACCCTTGCCATACGTACCTTTCAAAGGCAAATATGTACCTCTGCTGACTAAATTGTACCTTATAATGCTATGGTACCATAATGTACCTTTAAAAAAAAGGTGCAAATCCATCCTTTTAAGGGTACTGCCCCAGTGACAAGCCTTTTGTACCTTGTGATAGCAAATTTGTACTCCATACAGCACATTAAAAAGCCAGAATGCTGTTTATCACATTTATTAAACATTCAAAACAATCACATTTTTTTACAGGATGAATGTTTTAAGCTCTATCACAATGGCATAACAGGATGCATATATTGCGCAATTTTACTTTTGGGAAAATTTTTTTTTTTACTTTTTATACTCAAAATTGTAAACCGCAAGAATCAAAAAGCAAATTTTTTCCAACAGTACACATTTCATTAATTGTAACTTTATTGTAAACAGCAAGAATATTAAGCTTAATATTATATTAAACATTTCTTCAAAATCAGTACATCCCATTTCATTAACCTTTTTTTGTAACACTTTAGAATAGGGAACACTTATTCACTATTAACTACGACTTTTCTCTCAATAAATCCCTAATTTGCTGCTTATTAATAGTTAGTAAGGTAGTTGTTAAGTTTAGGTATTGGGTAGGATTAGGGATGTAGAATAAGGCATTAATATGTGCTTAATTAGTACTAATAAATGGCTAATATTCTAGTAATATGCATGCTAATAAGCAACTAGTTAAGAGACCCTAAAATAAAGTGTTACCCCCCCCCCCTTTTTTTTACCATGTAAAACAATAAGAATAAAGTAATTTCACTTTTTTAAAAACAGCACTAGATCTCATTTTAAGTTTTGAACATCAAGGATCACAAAGCAATCTACAATTTCATTAATTGTAACTTTATACCCTTAAAACATTTCATTACAAACACACATTTCATCAAATACAGTACTACACATTTCATTTGAACTTTCTTAAACATTCTTAAGGATCACAAACAATTTATCATCAGCAGAGTACTGAAAGTCAAGGGCCTGAAAGTCCATCTCTTGCCTTGGTTTTATAACACTCCATTCAAAGTCAACTTTTACTGTGTATGCATGGAATCATACGACACTGGTATTAAAAACTTCCCACACAGAAACCATACAGTATTGACATTTAAAATGTATTTAATTTGGAAAAATAGAGGACTTTCCTCTGCATGGATATAGTCAACTATGAATACATATTTTAAAGCATACTTTACACTGTCAACAGTCACATTTGAAACAAGCTGAATGTTGATTTTTAGCACAGGATATTAATTATTCCAGTGACAGTTATTGGAAAGGGCTTGTCACCCACCTCAGTAATCTTTGCTATGGAATTCTGCAGGAAGGTCAGTGTATTCTTCATGTAGGGTTGCCAAGTTACATAGTAAGCACTGAAGGCTGCAATTATCCCTTCTTCAACTCCTATTCCCCTGCACACCTCCAAACCATCCACTTTGACAAGGACTTTGGTCAGTTTGTACCAACTGTATGGTTGGGTATGGAGTATCAGCATCACATTGTGAAAAGAAAATGTTAAACGTCTATCAGTAAAACAATGCAACATCTATCAGAACTGCATAACCAGACCTGTATCAGAGTATTACAAAGTGAGAGTTTAACAAATAATTCCATACCTCTCCCAATGTGATTAAGCTCTCAACTTTCTCTCTAAAGATGTGGGGCAGCAGAATCAGTGCTGCACGAAAGTCAGAATCTATAGTAAATAAATAAGTACATAAATATATAAATAAAGGCTGTTTTGCCGAAATGCGTAGATCTACTTTTAACTAGCTGTAATGATATAAGCCCAGTTCATTAAAGGCTTTTTATCTTACCACGTGAGTGCCTTGAAAGTATTTTGTCTACATAAATAAAGTACTCTTCAATAATTTAATATTAAAAATGGCCTGTTTTCATATTCATTTATATACTCCATTAAGTGTTTTCCTTTACTCATTGATAGTCATATTTCAGCAATTTGCTAAAAAAAACTGATAACCTGGAAATATCAACAAATGTTGAATAAAATGCATGAAATTGTTTACAAGCTGGTTTTAAGTGAATGCAAGTTTTACCAATGATACAATTTGCGAATGAAAGGGTATACACTCTTAAAAATAAAGGTGCTTCAAAAGGTTCTTCAAGCAATGCCATAGAAGAACCATTTTTGGTTCCACAAAGAACCATTCAGTCAAAGGTTCTTTAAAGAACCATCTCTTTCTTACCTTTTTGTAATCTGAAGAACCTTCTTTCGCCACAAAGAACCTTTTGTCAAACAGAAAGGTTCTTCCGATGTTAAAGGTTCTTTATGGAACCATTTAGACAAAAAGGTTCTTCTATGTCTCTTAAATTTTGTCTCTACTGCGTTTACACTTGCATGTTACAGTGCTGCGTCATCAAAGCCTAAATTCAATCTAATCATCATATAAAGCTATCGAGCCTCTTCAGAAAATTTGGACTGAACCACTTCATATTGATTAGTTTATGATCACTTTATGAGCTTTTTGAAGCTACAAAGTTGCAGTTAAATGGATTGTCAATCATGGGACAAAAACCTCTCAGATTTCATTTAAAATATCTTAATTTGTGTTTCGATGACCAAAAGTCTATCGGGTTTGGAACAATGCGAGTAATTGATTACTTTTTTTTTTTTTTTACTAACTTAACCCTTTAAAGTGATGGCAGCCTAAGGGGCCGTTTACATATCGCATCTTTTGCACGCTCAAGTTCGTTATTGTAAATGTAGAGCGATGCGCTCGTTTTTTCCAGGCGCGTCCACACGAGATAAAAAACATCTCAACTTTTCAGAATGCCGCAAGCACACCCAGGTCATGTGACAAGAACCAACCAATCACCTTCACCCTTTCTGTAACAACATTGAAAGCTCAGCCAAGATGGAGGAACAGCTGATCATAGCTGTCCAGGGATAGCCATTTTAAAATAAATTTAGTAGCAGAGCTACTGCAAACGATTTTCAGTGTTGGAAATCAATTTATCCTTTGCTGAAACTTCCACATCATCATGGAGGGCGCAGGTCATGGTTGCTTAGCAACGACAGACGCAACGGGAGTGCAAGCTACTGAGCACTTTAGAAAGAAGGAGAAAGCTGTGTGGCTAGTGTTTTCCACGTGTTTTAGGTGCGACATGTGAACGGCCCCTAATAATCCACAGCAATCACACCTGAAAAACTTTTATTACATTTAAAAACCTTTTTCTGTTGTAATTTTTCTGTCATATAGCTTGTAATTACATTCTTTGTTCTTATTAGATTTACTGTTTACTTTAATAAGTTTGAGAATGTTTTACTCTACATTAGACTAGTATTTTTTATAGACTAATTTTTTTTTATTAAACTTATTTCCTGCAAAAATATCTATATTGTGATATATTATTATCATGAAACAAAATTACTCATATCGTGATATAAGACGTTGGTCATATCGCCCATTGCTAGATCACAGTTTCTCATGGAGATACTGTATGGACACTAAGCACACATTTTCAACAAATATATTTGTTGAGCACCTATACTTTTAATTAACAAAACTATCAGTTCTTAAAAAAAGCTCAGAAAGAGATTATCACAAAACCATTATGTTTTGTGTCAATACCTGGTAGATCTTCTGCAAGCATCTCTTCTCTTGCTTCTTTGTAGACTTTGGCCAATGGAGCATGTCTTTGAACAAGCTCAAGCACCTTATACTTAAGCACAATACTGGTAAAGCCGTCCTTGAAGTGCTGGCTTAAACTGACAGTTGATGAATGCATTCGGAAAGATGAATGCAGAAAGTTAATCATTCACACTAACTAAAAATCAAATCAGACATTTTAATATTCTTTGTTGCCTCTTTCGTTGCCATTTCCCTTTAGTAATATCACTGTACAAATATTTCTAAGCTTGAATGCACATATATTTGTCCACCTGAAAGTTTAGAAAATTACAATGGTTTTACAAAAGTTATAACTGTGAATGATCATTTTAGCATACTGTTTGTTTATATCGATATTCAACATTTATTTTAAGCTGAGAACTGATATAAAATCTGTGATATCACTGACCTCTGAGAGTGTTTTTAAGAAAGGGTATTTCTTAAGTATATCCTTCACAGTCATTCCATCTCTTATCTCCCTTCTTTGCCACGCAAACGTTCGCTGTATTCGGTCTTTGACCACCAAGGTGTATGGTCGCACTTTGCTGTACTGGATATGCAGGACATTCACATGACCCTCAACAGAGGATGCATCTGCACCAATGACAGCAATCGCCTATTGGATCAAATTTAAAAGTCCATAATAATAATAATAATAATAATAATAATAATAATAATAATAATAATAATAATAATAATAAAAAAAGTTAAACCTCAAAAACACATAATAATAATAATAATAATAATAATAATAATAATAATAATAAAAGTTAAACCTCAAAAACACATGATGTAATTCACTATTTCCTTACATTAAATTTTTATGATCACAAAGAGAGATATTCAATTTAAGGCTGCACAATGAATTAATAAAAAAAATAGTTATGCAAATTAGTAATTCCATGTCAAATCAACCAAATTTCAGAAACTTCCCTGGCTCAAATTTGTAATTTTGTTAATATTTTTTATAAATTTTAATATTTATTTTATTCGTCGTTCCAGCCCTACTTAACTGCATCATATATTATAAATATAAAAACTCCACATTTTGAATGTTTAGCACATCATGTAAACTGAGTTTCTTTGTGTGTGCTGTTGGGCCACCCTGCTTTCTAAGATATTGGCATCAGGCATTAAAAAAAATCTATATCGGTCAACCACTAAACATAGGACAAATATAATACACAATACTTAATGTTATACTTACATTTCTGTAGTCAAAGTTTGTTGATAGGATTCTGCTGGCACTGATTCTAGTGTTATTGTTACCACCTCCTTCATCTCGTGTACAAATTTGTTAAACTTGGCCTGTTTTTTAAAGGAGCCTTGAAATAAATGTGAGATCATGTTCTCTGTGAGACCACACTCTACTGTTTCCCCATCCACCTCATTTTTTAATTATTTTTTAATTAAACCATTAATTATTTTAACAATAAAGTCAATGTATTTTTCAATGGGCATTCATCAGTATAAAAAAAATTACTTCTATTTAGAAAAATACACAATAACTCTGTATGTATACACTCTCAGAATAAGAAACTGACAAAACTGTCACTGGTGCAGTACCTTAAGGTACAAAAGCTAAAAGGTACTAATATGTACACTAACAGAGAAATTTACTTTTTTTCTGAGAGTGTATTATTAGAAGCAATATTATTTAAATTAGCAGCTCAAAGACTAGAAACTTATTTCACAAGTTTTTACCAGTTTTGATAAATAATGGTAAACAAATTTCACTTGACTTGCTGTCCTTGGAAGGGCTCAAAGCCGACGCACGCCTCGATGTCCGAGCTAAATCGCCTCAGTTGATTGCTGCTTAAGTAATAGTTCGCTCGTGATGACTGACAGGACTAAATGATTAGGACACTCCTGGACTTATATTTAGAATGTTTTTTTAAATATGTACCAAATAAAACTGATATAAATCAACACGGATGATATTCGTAAATTATATCATTTCAGACCTACTAGGAGAGGCGTTAAAATAAAACAAGAGAGGCGTTCGCTTGCGTTCGGAGTGAACACAGGTAACAGTAAGAAAATGATGGGAAACTGAATTTATAAATCTGTGGTTCCATATTGAGACCCAGCTTTAGTGAAAATAAAAGCATATTCACACAAAACGCGATGGGTTTGAACTGTTTCTATGGCCGTTTCACCGCTGTTTTGTCAGCGTCTCGAGCACTGTCTCGCGGTAGAGTGTAAGTTATGCAAAAAGTAACATTTTAATTTCTGGCTAAATAATAAAAACAATTGTTATAAAAACAATAAGCTTAAAATGTAATAATGCGTTGGTTTTGTCAGGTCAGTGTTTTCGAGTTTCCCTCACGTGTCAGGTAGGCCTAGCTACGTTACAGACGCAATGTCAAGTGAACATGACTAGAAAGGGAACAAACGGATTTTCACAGTACTTAAAGGGGTCATATGATGCGATTTCAATTTGTCCTTTCTCTTTGGAGTGTTACAAGCTCTTGGTGCATAAAGAAGATCTGTAAAGTTGCAAAGACTAAAGTCTCAACTCCAAAGAGATATTCTTTATAGAAATTAAGAGTCAGCCACACCTACCTAAAATGGCTCGTTCTAACACACCCCCACATATCTACATCACTATGTGGGAAGATTTGCATAAAGCCACCCAAATGTTCACGCAAAGAAAGAAGGCGTAACTTTTATTCTCGCTGTAGTATTGTTGTTGCCGTCGCCATGTCGTGAAGGCGCTGTGTGTTTCGTTTGTGAAAGCGAAAATACTTTGTTTGGCCTTCCAAAAGAGGACGATATCTGCTTCGTCATGCCTGGAGCTGATCCGTGCTGGTTGCTGAGGAAATACAACAACTTTGCGCTGTGGATTCGGAAACCGGATCGGCTTTCACTGTGGACGAAGCGGAGTCCAGCCCGGGGTTGTCACATGTGGTTACCGCAAGCCCTCCGGAGGCTCCTTAGTCGAATCCGCCGGCCGCACCATTCTCAAGCCCACCGCCTCTGCTCACTCTAGCCCTCCGGCCGTTCCTCACTCTAGCCCCCGGCCTCTGCTCACTCTAGGCCGCCGCCGCTCACTCTAGGCCACCGTGTGTGACGCTGTGTTTCGTTGTGATGGACACGACTAGAAATCAGTGGTTAACAACACTGTTCCAGAATACTTCAACCCAAATATTCAGATGTGTGCAGCACATTTTATGGAGGACCGTTTCCTGATCCTGGTAGAGTAGACTACAATGCTGGCTGT
The DNA here is from genome assembly GCF_001515645.1 of Sinocyclocheilus grahami. Taxonomy (NCBI): domain Eukaryota; kingdom Metazoa; phylum Chordata; class Actinopteri; order Cypriniformes; family Cyprinidae; genus Sinocyclocheilus; species Sinocyclocheilus grahami. The sequence goes on from NW_015505993.1 coordinate 218,430, forward strand.
TCTGACTCAAAGACTGTAAGTATGTTTTTTATATTTAAAGAGTTTTTATATTTTATATTTAAAGCAAGTTTTTTGGGCAGTGTAGAGTAGGGCTTGTTGTTTGTAATTTCTCCGATTACAAAGGCAGCCATGTTTTTATGTTTACGCGATGCAACGCAACGCATTAAAAAGACAGTATAAGTCATTATAATCCATAATTATGTCCCCAATGCAACGAATGCCTCGTTTATAATGGGTTTTCATGTTTTTGAATCATCGCTCCGGCCTGACAGGGCATCATTACATTATGGAAATTGCGTAACATTTCCGTCACACGCTTGAGGTATTCGGCCAATCATAACGCACTGGATAGCTGGCCAATCACATCACACCTTGCTTTTCAGACCGATGAGCTTTGTAAAAATCTACGTGTTTCAGAAAGGCGGGGCATAGAGGAGAAACAATAATGTACAATATGTGGAAAATAATGCTTTTTTTTTTAACCTTAATGCTATAAACACATTTCATTACACCAAATACACAAAATAATGTTCTTTTTAGCAACATCATATGACCCCTTTAAAACTAAACTTACCTCTGAATTTCTGTGCTTCGTCTTCAGTGACATGTATTCCAGCTTCTTTCAATTTTTGAAGAAGATCCTCCGTCGACAGCGTCAGAAGTGAGACAGCCATGATATGGAATAACCGTCGTGCACAATATCAACTTTGCATGCATAAAATGCACCGAGCAGGCTATTATCCCATTGGACGACACAAATTTAAAGGCTGGCTGCGAAAATGCGTACTTGAACTTTGAGGCAAAGTAAAAGTACCCCATATAATGTTAAATAAACGTTAAATAGTTTTGTCTACATTGTGCTTTTGTTAAGAAAGATAAGTACATGTATTTGTTTAACTCTAAATTAATTACAATTACAATTAAAAATGCAGGCCTACTTTAATACATTTGCTTTATGTTTAAAAGTTATTATCTTGATGCTCTGAATAATCATTTAAATGTCATGTGTTTGTGTACTGTTCAGAACTAGTCAGTAAAGATGTGGGCTCTTAAATATATTTGGTTATGTTGTGCATCTCTTCCAAATAACCAACAACTCATGAAAATTAATATCTTACTCTATGTTTAATCTATTTTGGGTGACCGTTTCATACACTTTGGCTTACTCCTTTTGTCACACAAGTGATTGTACCTTTGTTTGGGGATTAAATGGTCCAAACATGGACCCTCTGACAGTTGGAAACATATTTGTACCTTTTTTTACCCCTAAATGGTACATATGAGTACCCTAAGGTGTAACTATACCCCATTAAGTGTACAACTTCACCATTTGTACCCTAAGTGTTCACAAACGGACCCCAACCGTACCCTTTTTTCTGACAGTACCTAGGATAGCAAAGTCCACCAAAGGAGGTAGAGCTTTTTTGCATTTGGCTCCCAAATACTGGAATAGCCTTCCTGATGACGTTCGGGATTCAGACTCACTCTCTCTGTTTAAATCTAAATTAAAGACACATCTCTATAGCCTAGCATTCACATAATGCATCTCATAACCTTGTACTTCAGTTAAATCTGATGCACATTATCAATTTTTGCTTGGTTGGAACAGAAGGTACACTAATTTTTAATCACAAAATTTTTCATATCAACTGATATTGATAATTGAACGTATGCAAGGAGCACTATTTAGAACTTCCGGATAAAAATAAGCCAGCTTGTAATCTTCCGGTGAAGCTCATTTTATATGTGCTATATATAGGTAGAGACTCAGTCTCACTGAAACCTTTCCTGCCTCATTCTTATCAGAAACTGAGAAACAAAATAATTGCAACCCCGTAAATAATGATAGCGGAATTAACATACAGTTTCATGTTTTTAAAGAACATATAATTTTATATGCAGAGTCTGGTAATCCCAAGAAAGTACCCAGACACGTAACTGTACATTTAAATGCTGACAAATAAACACTATCATAACTGTTTAGGCAGTTAGGCTAATCTCTTAAACAACATCGTAATGGTATTCTCGATAATCAATATCTTACCTTCATAGCCATGAACACATTTTTTAAATCTTATCAAATGTTAAAGCCTTTATTAGTTCTCAACTCTGTGCAGTAAAATTCACTTTATTAAAGGTTCACTTTTCATTCATGAAGACGACATGAAGAAATGTGCCAAAAACGTGTCTCTTGGTGAAAAATTAAGACTTTTTAAGATGAAAATTAAATTACCATTATAACCAGGAGATGGCAGCAGAGGATCACTCATTGGCTGCAGCTGCCATTTCAACTCCCTAGTTTTTTTCAGGTCTTACTTTTTGATTTATTATCAAATAAATATTATAACACATTTTTGTACTTTATCGCACTGAAGTATAAAGTATAGCAAGTGCAGGATAAATATAAAATAAATAAATAAGTAATAAGATAAATAAGGCCAGACAATAGCCTATAATGCTGAATTATTTAAATACCTATATAGTTAAATACAAATTAAATAAGCTGGTATAACAATTAAATAATGCATTCAATATTTTGAAATGTTTAGATTTAATTTAATTACTACATAGTTTAAGTTTTATCCAACACAGACTTGTTGCTGCTGTAGTTTGTTAGTCGGAATCACTTAATGCACAGCTCTATTTTGACATCGGCTCGTCAGATGATTCATTCCGTTGCCACTGTCAACCATAGCAATGACTCACGGCATGATTTAACGGATTCACTCGCGTAAATTTAACATTCGTGTTTGTCATTCCTGAAACATTATACGTGGAGGTTTGGTCCTCTTAGACAAACAAAACTTTTCTCCAAATTGAATGGATTATGTAGAGAAACCGAGCAAAGGGCGCTCCCCTTACGGCACAGTACAGCTGACTGGAAATGACTGAGCTGGCTTATCTAAAACCAGGAAGTAATCGTGCATATGGTCAATTATCACGATAAATTTCAAATCTTTATTTCTCTCAAGTTTAAAGGCAGATTCTTGCACCTAATTGAAAGTTGTAGAAAGCAGACCATTAATTGTGGTTTTAAACTACTCTTTTTCAGCACAGTTTGCAGTGCGGGCTTCAATATTTATATTACATTTAAGAAATGCACATTTGACAGTAGCTTGAGTTGACAGTAGTAGTAGCTTGAGTTAGGATGAAGATGTGAATTTACGTTCATTCTCAAAAACAGTAACATCTCGTTTTTATATGGTGAAATCTAATTATTCTGACTGTTAAAATTAACCATTTTGTCTTCCATAGTAGTATACATTTACAGTAGATGATAACCACTGTAACGAATCAGCTCATGAGGAAATATGAATAATTAATCATAACTAGTTATAATTAATTATGGATATTTAGATCCGCTGTAGATATTTAGCTGACCTCTCAGGGTCAGCTGTCACAGTTAAAACTTCAACACAATAGTAAAAATGTATCTATATGGTATGGTATTTGTATGAAAAACAGTAGCCTAAATACAATTAGTATAAACGCAGAAACGCTATAGCTTAACCACAAAAAATACTGTAATTATTAGGGATGCACTGATACCACTTTTTCCAGTACTCGCCCGATACCGATACTTTTATTTTTGGTACTTGCCGATAACGAGTACCGATACCAATATTTTCATTGCATTTGTACATTTTCTAAATATTGGGTACAGAAACCAGTTAGTTGGTTAACTTAATTTATCAAATGTCGTGGCCTAATGGTTAGAGAGTCGGACTTGTAACCCAAGGTTGCGGGTTCGAGTCTCGTACCAGCAGGGATTGCAGGTCGGGGGAGTGAATGTACAGTGCTTTTTTCCACCTTCAATACCACAACTTAGGTGCCCTTGAGCAAGGCAGTGAACCCCCAACTGCTCCCCGGGTGCCGCAGCAAAAAAAATAAAAATGGGCTGCCCACTGCTCCGGGTGTGTGTTCACTGTGTGTGTGTGTGTGTGTGTGTGCACTTTGGATGGGATAAATGCAGAGCACTAATTCCGAGTATGGGTCACCATACTATGTCACGTGTCATTCACTTTTTCACTTTCACTTTTAAATAGATACAGTCAAACCAACATTTATTCAGACACCTTCAACATTTCTCACATTATCACAGTTTATTTGTTATAGTTTAGAAAATTATAATAAAATATGACAAGAACTCAGAGTTAAACTGTGTCAGAACAAATTCAGCTTGATAATGTCAGATAACTTTGATAGAAAGGTATGTAATGGATTACAATAAACCAAAAATTATTCATACAGTTGTCAATATTTACACAACTATCAATACTTTGTCGGGTGACCGTTAGCCTTAATGACAGCATATAGTCTCCTGGGCATGCTGTCAACCAGGTTCATGCAAACCTGAACTTCAATTTTTTCCCCAGACTCAGTCTGAATAATTTTTGGTCCCAAATTTGTATCAATTTTACTGGTAGTCCACTGTATGAAGAATTTTTGGGTATAATATATCACAGTTTAGTTTATTTTGCTATCCCCACTTTACATAAACTAACTTTAGTGTCCTGCACCCACTAGTAAAAAAATATCAAAAATTATACCTGGTCTCTGAATAATTTTTGGTTTGACTGTATATCCTTCTGTTATTTTCACACTTAATTATGCCCATTAAAATGTATTTTAAATCACGTCTGCGCTGCGCTGAATTGCCGATTAATTTGTGATCACATGGCTACTTTAAACGGTTCCATTTAGCCTTTAGCCCAAAAGAGCGCACATTTACAAAGATAATGATAAATTCTCACATGTTCACGCCTCACTTCTTTACAGAGGATGATTCTATATTATATTAATGTTCCACTAAATTAATCTGAAGAGTTTTGAGCATTCTCTTCCGTCCAAAGACTATAGAATACCCTAATATCTTACAGGAACTTTTGCCACTTTTCCACTGCGTGGTACGACTTGGCTCGGCACGGCTCAGTACGGTACGACACGGCACGGCTCGGCTCGGCTTGCATTTCCACTGCAGTTCAGTACTGCTTTAGGGTAGGCGGGATTATTCACATGTTGTTATAGTTGCGCCGCCTCTACTGCCACGACTCCTGAAAAACTTTTTCATTCCGCGTCACCCCATCAAGCTCGCTGGATCCTCTCCTCTGCTATCAAAGAGAGGAACGTCTGTACTTCCTCAACAGACAACGAAACAGCCACTTTTTGGTTGTTAAAAAAGGTGCGCTTGTTCAAAACAGTTGCGTTCGATCCTTTGCTGGCTGTGCTGATTTATAAATCTAGCGGTTCTGTTGTGTTTATGGTGCAAGTTCAGTGACGTAGTGACGATTCTCTCCGGCCAATCTGTGATCAGTACACGTCACGTTTTGGTAACGGTACGGTTCATTTGGAACCTCAACCGAGGTGGTACTAAAAAAAGTACCAGGTATCAGGTACTGTACCCAGTGGAAAACCCCCCGAAAGTGAACCGTACCGAGCCATACCGTGCCGTACCATGCAGTGGAAAAGCACCATTTGTCCCGTCTCACTACCTCCACACAAAGTGGAGCAGAAATTTAATCAAAACGATTTTAAAAAATAAAAACAGCCATTTACAGGGTTCGTACGGTCATGAAAAACCCAGAAAGCTTTGGAAAAGTCGTGGAAATTCATTTTTACAAATCTCTATATAATAAAATATATGTTTAATCACATCCTGAATCTCGGTGCAGGATTGCGCATTTTGGTTTTACTCATTTTCGCGGTTTTCGCACGTTTGGAAAACTCCCGCAAACATTTATTTAATATACAATGTAGGTTAGATTAGTTAAAAAAATTCACAGAGAATATCAGATTAAGTCAATCATTTGAAAACAGTGTGAGTGGTTCAGCTGTACCGTGTCTTCTCGCTCTCACTCTCAAAATTGCCTCACATCAGCGCATCTCATCTGCACTAAGATAGCTGCTGCACACTGCCATACAAGACTTTCGCTCAGCTGACAGGACTGTCACTTGCCTAATCGGGTCAGTGTTGCATCATCACAAAAGTTTATCATTTGCACATCTTTTTAAACCATTCGGTACTTTTTTTTAAACCATCCAAACTACTTTTCTGGGCATTCACGGTCACATCCTAAGCTAAAAGTTATTGGTTTCATTGTTTCTGACTCAAGTAACCTTGCATTTTAATAAATAATGTTACATAAAGACAATTTAATGGTCAGTATAAATGAACAAGTTACTAGCAATAGCACAAGGATTCTAATGAAACAAACGGTGTTTTAACTTTTTCAGGTAGGCTAGCCTAAAACTAACAGCAGCTGCTACCATTCAGGAACAAAATACTATGATGTATAAAGTCATAGATATAAATTATATTTATATATTAATCCATATTAAATATGAAAAAGTTATTTAGTCAAGAGCATATTTGAGCAGAGTGATTTTTTTTATTTTGTTCTTTAACACAGACAGCAAGTATACTAAAAGCTGCTGTCACTTTCATACCAAATGTTAATGTTAACAATGTTAATTAATTAGGCCTATTGGTTATTGTTAATTAATGTTAACAACAAAAGGCAAAATCACTCACTGCTCTTGACTGAATAACTTTTGTAACTTTAATTTTAAGAATTAATCTGTTGTTTAATTTTCAGTGAATTTACTGTTTTTAATTTACAGTTTATTCCATTTCTGCAGCATTTCTGTACCTGAGTTTTTTCCACCAAAGCGGTTTCTAAAACAAAATTCAGGTCCTGAGTTTAATTTATAATACTGGCTAAGCAAATTACAATATACTTAATATTCTGGCATTCAGTTATGCGATTATGTAGCCTAACTTATCTTCTCTGCATGAAGTAACATCTGGCACAGTTGCAGCATGTGCTTATTAGGAAGCAAACAAATAGCATTAATAATCATTAATTTTCCTTAGCATATGCTATGATAAATCTGAACATTTGTGTAAAATAATGGAGCATTAGGTCATGAATATTGCCTTAAAAGTCATTGAAATGTATTGGTTGAACGAACCCTGCATTTAATGAGTGAATACCTACAATATAGGAGTTAGCCCAATGTTTCCCAACCTTTTTTCAGTCGCGGCACCCTTTGGAAATTTTAACAAACTTGTGGCACCCTACAAAATTAATTGTCACAATATTTGAATTTCTAACTTCGATATGATCATTTGGAAAGTATAGATATTCGGTACAACAGGGAAGAACTGCAGAATATAATGTCATACAGATATTTTTTATATTATTAAAAAATTGTCCATCAATGGTGGCAATCAGTAGTTACACGGCACCCCTGCTCTCGACAGACGGCACCCCGGTTGGGAAACACAGAGTTAGCCTATAACATAAACTAGAGTCCTGTTTTTCCGAATATCTGCACGATGGCAAATGTACAATAAACACAGACACAAAATTCTGTTTTGCCCCATCAATGCATCTCCGAGCAACACAGTGTTTTGTTTCTCAGCATTACACGGACCAGTAAATGGTTCAAACAGGCTATAAGTACAGTCGTTTGCTAAGTTAAATGAATTAGCATTTTAAACAAATCAGTTGATTTATGGATTCAACTCACTCATTAAGACAGTCACTTGCTGCCACCTACTGGCGGTTGTAGTTTCATATTTTAAAAGTAGCTAATTATTTGATGTTTGCAATCATTTAATATTTCTACATTAAAATGTTGTATTTAAACTTAACATAACGTGTGCAAAATCCATCTATGGATTTTGTTTATAGTGATTTCATTTTATTGTTAATAGCCAACATATTTTTTAATTCAGATTGAATTTATTAAATTTAAGAATCTGACATAAAAAGACACAGATATGACAATACATTTTCATAATAATACATCTCTTTGGTTTTTTCTGCTCAGTGTTATTTCTGGGTCAGTTGAGAGATCACATCCTGTTTATAGTATTATAGTGACTATTTAATATTATTATATATAATATTATATTTAATATTATTATATAATATTTTGTGTTACTCCATAATAATGTTCTAGTTGAGGGCATTTGTAGTTTAGGTATGGGGCCTAAACATAACCTCAAGCCCAGGGGCCCCCGGCCCCGTAAGTCCTGCCCTGAGTACAGCCTAGCGCATTTCACACAGTTTTAGAGTCGAGTTTTAAATAGGAAAAATATCGAAACTCTTTGGTCATTTTTGAGCGAGATGCTAATGGTCTAATCAGATTCAATGATCTATGCTAAGCTACAGCTAAAAGTGCTACCGCCAGACCCGGAGATCGGCTGAATGGATTCGAAACGCAACTGTTTAACTCTAGGGGAGTTGGAAAATGAGCCTATTTTCAAAAATAGTGGAGTGTTCCTTTAAATACAGATCTCCCATGGGTCCTTAAAAACTCCTAAAGTGAGTTGTATCAAACTTAAGGCCATTAAAATTTTAAATATGTTAAATGGTATAAGAAATGTCTTAATTATAATTTCAAGTGGTCTTACAGTTGGGGACGGAAAGACGAGAATCGAGATAGGCTGGATTAAACTTCAAAAGGCAATGATGTCATTGAATAAATATGAGCGCTGCACGTTTGGCGCGGATGTCTTCATTTGAATGTATCTGAAGGGAACCGACTGTGTTCAGAAACGTGTCGTTGGCATTTTAATTTCATTTGACCTATAATTCCTGATAAAGCAGCGTTTATGAATGTGGAGCTGCTTTGTGTACACAGCCGTTACCGGGGAAACTGCAATATTTCAGCTCTCCTAAAGCGCCACCTCGTGGCAGAGAATGAATTTGCATTTCCAATAAGCCTTTCTTTGTGATTATGGTCAGATCAATGCAAATATTAACTGATGTTCCCTCTCGAGCTTTCACGAGACATCACGGAGATATTTCTCCGTTATGGGAACTCCTTCCCTTCCAACCTTTCCTGAAGTCCTATTGGCTCCCGCCAGTCCGATGACTGGCCAATTGACGCGAAGTATGCAAACCGCATGCAAATACTGACGAGCTCAAGCGGCAGTATAAAATGCGGTGCACGCGACAATTACGTCAGAATCTTCTACTTCACCTGTTGAATTCACTATGGCAACAATCTGCAAGATCTGCGCGGGACCGATAGTGGTAAAAACATGGTCTGCGCCCCAATCAGCGCGCGTCCACTCTGCCACACATGCCATTTTTTCCCACGTGGATGGGGCGGAGGCCCACGGGGTACATGCGCTCTCCCCCAGTCGAGGAGACCGTCTCTGCGCACCTGTGTCCTGCAGCAGCCAAGACCAAGACATCAGGCTCAGACATCAGCCTCCCCTCAAAGCCGTGCAGAACCACCGCCCACCTTGCCAATAAAGCGTATGCATCTGATGGCGAGGCGGCTTCTGCGCTGCACGCCATGGCAGTGCTGCAGGTTTTTCAGGCGAAGCTCCTGCAGGCAACGGAGGGCGAAGCCCTCACCTTGGACGGCGTGGACTTTCGGCCGTTTGCTCATCGCGGTCTCCCGCGGCTGCATCAAAGCTCTGAGGCCGTGGCACAACCCAGATCTCTTCAGCCGGTTCCCCTGGGCTTGGTGACGTCACGCGTTGTGGTCACGACGGA
>NW_015505993.1:227957-262114 GCF_001515645.1 Sinocyclocheilus grahami
TTGAAGGGCAAAACAGAGACTTTCCCACTGGATTGTGGACGCTATCACGGCTGCTTATACGAGCCAAGGTTTGGAATGCCCCTTTCACATTAGGGCCCACTCAACAAGAGCTATCGCCTCCTCCTGGGCGTGGTCGAGAGGTATGTCTATTCAAGATATATGCTTTGCAGCCGGCTGGTCTTCTCAGAATACCTTCGCCAGGTTTTACAAGCTGGACGTTCAGTCCTTAGCCTCCCGAGTGCTGTCGGTGAGTGACTGATTCACGTTTATGCTACCTCTATTCGTGTGTTGCTGCCTCGATTATCATGTTATGTGTTATGCTGTTTAACACCGCTATCTCTGTGCAGCCCCTGACAGTAATGTGGCGTCTGCCCTGTTCTCAGCGCAGCCAACGTTATTAATGACCAGATATGCAAATTTGTATGTTTGGGCATTAGACGCTCATTGGCTTATCTCCACCTATCAGCTGCGAGAAACTGCACATTTTAGAGTGGCCTTTTATTGTGGCCAGCCTAAGGCTAGGGCTGTAGTACTCGAGTCCGGTCTCGGTTTTCTCCTTCAAAACAAGACCACATTTGCATGTCGCGCCTGAAAACACGTGGAAAACGCTAGGCGCTCCGCTTTCTCCTTCTTTCCAAAGCCCTCTGTAGCCTGCTCTCTATGCTTGCTCTCCCGTGGTGTCTGCCGTTGCTAAGCAACTCTGACCTGCGCTCTCCATGAAGACGCGGAAGTTTCAGCAAAGGATAAATGGATTTGCAGCACTAAAAATCCCTTGAGGTAGCTCTGCTACTAAATTTATTTTAAAAAATGGCTATCCTTGTACAGCTATGATCAGTTGTTTCTCCGTCTTGGCTTAGCTTTCAATTTTGGTACGGGAAAGGATGAAGCTGATTGGTTGATTCTTGTCACATGTGCGCTTGCTGTATTTTGAAAAGTTTAGATGTTTCTAATTTAATTTTCTACCTGTTAGATTGTGTTTTATTAACGTCTACACCTACTTCCTTCTACAGCATTTATTAATATTAGCTAACTTTAATTTCAGCATTCACTAATGCATTATTCAAATGACAAGTTGTGTTTGTTAACATTAATGCACTGTGAACAAACAATGAATGAACAACTGTTTTTATTAAATAATGTTAACAAAGACAAAAATAAATAGTGTAATAAATATATTGTTAATTGTTTGTTCATGTTAGTTAATACATTAACTAATGTTAACAAATGACACCTTGTGTTACCGACTCTTTTTATGAGGTTAGAAACAAGGCTGAAAGATGAATCGTATTTTCATTGTCATTGCAGTATGAACATGTTATTTAGCAATGGGCACCGAAACGTGCTACAAATGCAATGCAACAAATACTTTTCAACCGGTGTCTGCAGAGTTAAGAATTACATTAATGTGCAGCATTTTGTTCGAATAGAGACATATTTGTGAATACAAAACGTTATAATTTGTATTAAAGTATCATAATTTGTGCATGTAGCGATTAAAATGTGCATTTGTGGATCAGACGACGTGCGTGCATTCATTCATTCACGTCTCTTCTGAGTCGATTCTATTTGATTCATTTGAATTTTGATACTTTCGTTCTGCCCTTTTATCCTTGCCCAATCCACACACACACAGCACGCGATCCACGCGCAGCTGAGCTTCAGAAAATCAGCGACCACTAGATGGCACTAGCCCCACTCACATGTGCGCATTCCATTGTGTACAGTTTTATAAATGTTACATTGTTTTTTCTTTGTTTCTTTTTGGTTTGGCTATTCTCCTCTGCCTGTAGAAATACAAGATGTTTTATTGAACTTGTTCTAACGTAACTTGTCTTAAGGCACAGAATGTCATGACTTCAGTCTGATCTGCTGTGTTTTGTCTTTTTCTGTGTCTGTGTGCTTAGCCTCTGAGCACATGGGTTTTGCTTTGACAGCTCACCATGTGCCCCGCTGTCTGTGTGGTGTTTTCCCCCTCCCACTCGTTATCCTTAATTCTCTTTTGTGTTTTCTGTCACACCTGTTGCCATTCATTCCTCATTAGCCCTCCCCTATTTTAGATCCTCTCCTGCTCAGTCTTTTGTCAGACCGTTGTTGTATGTTGTGCAATGCTTCGCTCGTGACCTTCTTGTCATGTTTGCTTTGTTTTGCCGTGTTGTGTCTTTTTAGTCCTGAGCGCTGTTTTGTTTTTGTTTTTGAACTTCTCATTCTGCCAGTTGAGATCTGTTCTGCTACCTGCCCTGGCTATCTCTAGCTCTGTCGAGATTCTGAGACATCGCCCTAGCCCCTCTCTGCACTCTCATCGGGGAGCTCAGTGAGTCCTCAACGCTGCGTCACGAACGACGCTCTGGTCAGTGCAACTTTGACGCTGCGTCACGGATGACGCTAGGATCGGTCCCTGCTGAGAGGCTCTTTCCTGGTCCTGTGGACTTTGATTTGGGACTTCCTCTATTTTTGTGTTCCTGTTGATTTTTCCCTATTGCTCAGTGAGAGCGTAATAAAGTATTTCTGTTCCCTGCGAACTGAATCTGTATTTTCCCTGACACAGAATAGCTTATAATAATTTTGCCAAACAAGAACTTTGTAACGGTACCTTTGTTTTTTCTCTCTCTGTAATTCAACGGCTCGTTGTCAGTTATTCCTTCCTTGTAGTATTAGTATTATTATTATTATTATTATTAAAAGGGCTATTATAGTTGCTCATTTAAGCCATCAGTAATCGCACGTTTATATTTAATTAAATATTAATTAAATGCTAGCCCCGCCTAGCCCAATGGTTAATGATTTGCCCTGTTTGTGTGAGCTGTCTGCATCACTCATAGTACGTGCCTATATCGAACATTTTTGTATTGTTATCGATGGTGTACCGTCGATAAATATCCATACCGTTTTATCGCCCAGGCCTCTAATAGATATATAATATATGCTCAAATACCAATTCCTTTAAAATCACTAAAAAGGTGTCACTTACTTCAGTTCATCGCGATCTCAGAAAGTTCCTTTATAATTAATGTGTCTCTTATTTACATTGTTACAGTGAGAGGAGTCGGTATGCAGGAAAAAAAAATCCGGAGTTTTGAGGCGAAAGAACACAATGGTCAATCACAGGTGTTCAAGAAATCAACAGATACAGGTGCATCTCAATAAATTAGAATGTAGTGGAAAAGTTCATTTATTTCAGTAATTCAACTCAAATTGTGAAACTCGTGTATTAAATAAATTCAATGCACACAGACTGAAGTAGTTTAAGTCTTTGGTTCTTTTAATTGTGATGATTTTGGCTCACATTTAACAAAAACCCACCAATTCACTATCTCAACAAATTAGAATACTTCATAACACCAATAAAAAAAAACATTTTTAGTGAATTGTTGGCCTTCTGGAAAGTATGTTAATTTACTGTACATGTACTCAATACTTGGTAGGGGCTCCTTTTGCATGAATTACTGCATCAATGCGGCGTGGCATGGAGGCAATCAGCCTGTGGCACTGCTCAGGGTCTGTGATTGGCTACATTGCTCAGCGCTATGAAAACACGTTGTAAAGAATATTGATGCTTTCCAGAGCGCAAACACAAATACGTACTGGAGCCTTTACCAAATTTGTTTTGCCAATTATTATAGTTTTAACTGAGGGTGCTTTTGACTGCGTGAGAAAATGGATGTGTGGCATGTGAAAAGTGTCAGTTGTGTGAGTCTCAAGCTGAATGCGTGAGAGTTGGCAGCCCTGCAATGACTTACTAAAACACAAAAACAGGCCTTAGAAGCTATATTATTAAAGACATATGTGGTGATAGACATGGTAGAGACAGATGTTTATCTCCCAGCATACGAAATGTGGACATGACTTCAGCTTGTTAATTTTATATAATTTTATGCAATATAGGCGCAATATGTAATATTAATAGGCACAATTAATATAAAGAAGTATTCTTCAACATATATCTTATTACTATTTTATGTTAAAATATAATATATCATGGATAATCATACATAGGCTACCAGACCATATCAGATCTTCCTTTAATCAGCAATCTAAGAATATGTAACACTAAAGAGTATTGTTAATATCTCCGCTCGCAGTTAATCATTTAGCAATAGTCATAATCTGAAATCAACTGAATTCAACCAAAGTTGTCATGATTAAAGGCGACAAAACATCTAGCACGCATGGTGCAAGGCGCGCTCATCAAAACGGAAATGACGCTAGACCTTGGCACCCTGCATACTTAAAGGAGCCTTGGTTTTATATAACTGCATTAGTTATCTCCATCAAGGACAGGCAAATTCTGTGTCACTACTTATCCAGTTATTATAAGGCAGTATAATAAGGCAATAATAAGTCTAAATGTCTAAAAGACACATCTGAAAGAAAAACTAATTTTTCTAAGTGTTCATGTAAAGTAAAAACTGTTTAATTGCTGATCTAAGAGAAACCTAGATCAAATATATTTGTATATATTGCAAATATATATATGAGTGTGAGTAAATCATGAGAGAATTTTCATTTTTGGGTGGACTGTCCCTTTAAAGAGCCAGATGTGATGCAGAGTAACCTTTGGAAAGATGTTTTGGTTGTCCCAGTTCCTAAATGTAGTGGTCCTTAAACCATTAAAGATTTCAGGCCGGTCGATCTCACTTCAGTTTTATTGAAGATTTTGGAGAAACTGGTCAGGTCTATCTTAACTATCTTAACTAACTGTCAATGCTTGGTTCAGAACATGACTGCCAGGGCAGATATGTGACGATACCTTAGAAAAGGGAGATTCAACATTGGACTAGTAATTTCTTACTGCTAAATGGACCAAAACCTCATATTGTAATAACCTAGAACACTGTCTAACACTTGATGGCTGCTTTGTCAATTCTTCATCATCAGTTAGGAACCTAGGTGTGCTATTTGATAGCAATCTTTCCTTTGAAAGCCACGTTTCTAGCATTTGTAAAACTGCATTTTTCCATCTCAAAAATATATCTAAATTATGACCAATGCTCTCAATGTCAATGCAGAAATGTTAATTCATGCGTTCATGACCTTAAGGTTAGATTATTGTAATGCTTTATTGGGTGGTTGTTCTGCACGCTTAATAAACAAACTCCAGCTCGTCCAAAATGCAGCAGCTAGAGTTCTTACTAAAACCAGGAAGTATGACCATATTAGCCTGGTTCTGTCAACACTGCACTGGCTCCCTATTAAACATTGTATACATTCTAAACTCTTGCTAATTACTTATAAAGCCCTGAATGGTTTAGCTCCTCAGTACTTGAGCGACCTCTTACTTATTATAGTCCTTCACGTCCGCTGCATTCTCAAAACCCTGGCCATTTGATAATACCTAGAATATCAAAATCAACTGTGGGCAGCATATTCTTTTACTATTTAGTGTCCAAACTCTGGAACAATCTTCCTAACATTGTTCGGGAGGCAGACACACTCTGTCAGTTTAAATCTAGATGAAAGACCCATCTCTTTAACCTGGCTTATACATAACACACAACACATTTCTATTATTCAAATCTGTTAAAGGATTGCTACACCGTGTCTACACAGGACGCGAGCGGTGCGGTGCGGTGCGACAAAATACAATAGAACCTATTATGCTGTCTACACTGGATGCGGCGCGACGCAACAAATTCCCAACAGTAAACTGCTGCTGCATTCTACTTATGGCGTACTGACAAAAATTTTGCGCGACACGACAACTGTAGGCTGCATTAATTCAAGCACCTAGAGACAATCTCGACAGCCCTGAATGTCAGCAGAAACCATGACAACTAGATGAGCCCCAGCGAAGACCTCTTCAGTCTTCACTTGGACGGCCATCACCACAAGACCACTGGAGCCAGATGATTCCTGCACAGTCTGACCTTGTTGTAGCCCAGAATTAAACTGCTGGATTCATCTGGCCAGAGGAACAAGACGTATGACTTCTGAAAGCACCTCTTTTAGTAGTTTAGATGGTATAGGGTCTAACATACATGTTGTTGGTTTAGATGAATTAACAAGGTTATACAATTCTTCCTCTCCTGTAGCACAGAATGAGTGGAATTTTTCTCAGGGGATCTATAGCACACTATCTGATGCGATACTGTAGCTGACGGCTGCATGGTTACAATTTTATCTCTAAGAGCATTGATCTCGGAAGAAAAATAGTTAATAAAGTCATTACTGCTGTGCTGTTGGGAAATGTCAAAACCTGTTGATGCTTTATTTCCATTAATTTAGCCACTGTATTGAATAAATACCTGGAGTTGTGTTTGTTTTCTTCTAAAAGAGACTAAAAGTAAACAGGTCTAGGTTTTGAGGCTTTTCTGTAGGAGAAAGTACTTTCCCTTCATGCAATACGAAATACTTCTAGTTCAGTCAGGACCTCTTTAGTCAAAAAGAAAACCATAGACAAACCTTTAAGTCTTGACTTTTATTGGCATGTTTTCTAAATTTACATTTGTCGATACGGCTCTGTTCTAAATTCCCTGTCCTTTTCATTAGCTCCATGAAAGCCAAGACAGGGAAACAGCAGCAGCTTCAGGGGCAACCCTCCCATTTTAAGAACGCCCCATCCCGGAAGGTGTGACATTGCGCCGTAAGGAGAGGATGAAGAGATTAAGAAGGGATGGTGAAAGGGCTGGCATAGGGATGGCACCCCGGTGGAGAGATGCAGGAGGAGGTTTAGGAGGTGGTTGGATGACTGAAGGTTGGAGGTGGAGACCAGGGATTCTCCGACCTTTGGTGGAGCTGGAGACTGACAGTCGTGCAGTGACTCCGAACCACAGATGAAAAGCTGAGGGACTGGCAGGATGCAGCGACAGTGGGGCAGAAGATGACAGTGGACACAGGAGAAGAGGTGGGAGAAGGAGACTGGGTGGAAGTTCATGGCACTCCGGGTTTTCTGGGATAGCAACTCCCAGAAATAGCGACTCCCATTACAGGGAGAGCAGCGGATAGGGGAATGACATCTGTGGTCGTCGAGATTGGGGTGACGGACAGTTCAGGGCAGACAGACAGTTTAAAACCGTCGTAATGGGGCAGACTGATGATGATGAAGGCGTGAATAAGTGGGGGCATATCATCGTACAAATCAACATCCTCTGAGTCCAGCGGCAGCTCATCCCCAGTGGTGGTGCAAATGGTGTCAAAGCAGCTTTACAGTATTTAATAGGAAAATAGTGTCAATAATGCAAAAGGACAATAGTAAACACTCAATTTTCAATTAAAGGCGGTTCATCAAAAAATTTTCTTTGTAGTTCAGACACTCAAAAATTTGTATCTAAATTTTACTCAATGTTATATGAGCATAGGCAGAACAAGCTTATTGATCTCCAGAAATCTTGGAGTAAAAACACTGGGTACGATATCGATGCTGCTTCATGCAAAAACATTATTAAACTCCCTGTTACTATTTCTGTTTGCAATCAATTTAGAGAAATGCAGTTTTATATAGTACATCAAGCCTATGTGTCACCATATAGATATAGCAAATATTAACAAACAGGTGTCACCTAACTGTATGAAGTGTAAAAATTCCCTTGGTACTTTATTCCATTGTCTGTGAGAATGTAAGAAGGTGGAAACATTTTGGATTTTAATTTGTGAGGCCCTTTCAGACGTTTGTAAAGTTACAGTTAAAGCTTCACCTATTATGTGTTTACTAGGCATTTTGCCTCCTCTTTTACAGGAACATAAAGACATTATTCATCCTTTGTTGATGCTGGCAAGGAAAGCCATTATGAATAAATGGGTTGGAGAGAGCCCTCCCTTATATAGGGAATGGCTATTTATGATAAAAGACCTTATATCCCTAGAAAAATTAAGATTCCATCTCATGGGTAAACTTATTTTATTTAACAGAATGTGGGAATAACCATTGACTAAACTTTGTTTTGGTGGACTGTATTAAATACATACTGCATTTGGATGAATTCTTTGAAGCTGTGCAGATGCTGTATAGTTTTTTTTTATCTCATGATCTTTTCTGGAAAAAAAACAGCTGGAAATCAAGCCATCACAACCTCTTGAACTAAAAAAAAAACTACCTAAAACAACTCTTATTGACATAATCAGTGTCAAAACAGTCAGTGTATTAAGAAAGGGGCAGTCCTTTTGTATTCTAAATAAAGTATTTATTGTACAAAACATGATCAAACAAAAACAAGGACAGAAATAATAATGAAGTTTTCTTATTTGCATGAAAACCAAACTACTTCATAATTTCTCTACACAACATAAAGAGTGGTTGAACATGACTAAAATAAGTAGGTAAATCTTCAAAGTAGAGTCTGTCAACTGTATATAATGTAGAATGTTTTCATTTGGATTTTTTTCACATTTACAAATCACAATTCTTTTTTCTCCACATATTGTATGACAAAAACATTAAGAACATTACATTATACAGAAGTTTCGAATTGTACAACTTAACAGGGTGATGGCTTATGATCTCCATATCATACTTTCCATTCTTTGTATCCTTAAAGGACCTTAATATAGAGACCCTGTGGCATTTTATAAGACTTGTACATCATTCAAGTAGTAATGTTCTAAAAAACTTTGACAAAACTGAAATGGCAAGAGTAAAAAGTCTGATGCAATTACATGCATTTGTATTTTGACCATAAATATAGAGGATTTTGGCTGTTTTCAGATGTTATACAATTTGTCCATTTTAATTTCATAGCAAGGTTTCAAACTGTTTTGATGAGGTAGATTTGACTTATTTTGTGATTTAATTTTCAGTAGAAATAATTACTTGTGGCCCATATAACCTTGTTTCTGCTGTGTACCTAGTTACAATGTTCATAGTTAATACTAAATTCAAGTCCTGCGTTCTCATGGTGCATAGCCACTGTTTTTTCAAGCCACAAGCAATAGTTGCCAAAACTTGCCTTTCAAATCAGATGTTATCTAGAATGTTAAGGCTTTATAGAGTCCAGTTTTGTGGATTTGATAGTATTACAAAACAGCAATTTAATTTAGATTGGGCCAACAACTGGTCTCTGCTTCAGCAGGAAGATTTCAAAAAGGCATAAAGACAGATATGGTGGATGGACTATCCCTTGTGTAAACTCCATAGACATTACTAAGTTATTAAAATCCATCTACAAAGTTCTTGTGCTTGAAAAGGTCAAATAGAAATGGAAATAAAAATTCCTCTTGCCATTTACTTCCCATAGTGCAAAATTTATTGTTGGTAAGTAGAGTGCCCAAAATAATCTTTTATACCCTTCAGCACAATCACACTGCCATCCTTTTTTGTCTTTTTCTCTTTTGTGATATATACATATATTACTTAGATTTTGTGTAAGAAGGCTCCTCTTTTATCCAACATCATAGTGCTTTTGTTTTCAACAATGGGACATATTTGAAGAATAGAAAAAGATTTATATTCTACTGTACCACTCCCCCTCTCCATCCTTTGCTTTTTCAGCACTCCCAAAGTTTACTGTACCATTCAAATTTGGTAAGGGACAGGGAATGGTATTTAATTAAATACAATTAAAGTTAAATTAAATGACTTTTCTCTAAATTTCTATAAATTGCAGACAAGTGTCTTATCTACACAGGATATAGTACTGTTGTGATCCACAGTAACGTCTGTTATTTTTATTCATGTAAATACATGTGCCAACATAGTGACCTATATGTAATTGTATTCAGTACAGCTGAAAACTCATCTGTATTCAGTACAACTGCATATAGCCATGAACATTTTTATGTTTTATTTTGGTTTACCTTGACACTGATTTATTGATAACAGATTGTTAAGGCAGAGTTTATGTAAGCAGAGAAGATATTTCTGAAAATAGCATTTATGTTAAAATTGAAGTTTTTACACAAATTACTATTAAATTACTGTTTGTGACACTCTTTTCACTTCTTTAAATAATTTATTTTTGTTATTTAGTTTTATGTTATGATGATTTTGTCTATCACAGATGTAGAAACAACAAATGAATAGTACTACATCATAAATTCCTGTGTCTAAAATAAACGGTTATGATCATTTTCCCCTTAAAAATGTCTTCCTTTCTTTTCCTTTGTCATTTTCATGAGTAAAAAGAGGATCAAAGTAGTCATGAAAGGGTGCCTAGACTATTTGGAATGCCACACCATAGTGAAAGCAGCTTTAGTGGAGGGGGTGGGGTGCATTTGTCTCCTGTCATGATTTCTTTAATGCATAAAATTAGCATTAAAATACAATAGAAAATACATGTAGGAAACCTAGAATAAGACTTAGTATGCTGGCTTAAACACTTTGGACTCAATGTCAAAATCTTACAACTGACAGATGCATATATATATATATATATATATATATGCAAATCATAATTAAAAAATATATAATAATATTATACTCAACGTTAGATCAACACTAACAACTCCACAAATTGTCTTGTGAGTGCTTTGTCTTGTGTTCTATTATATCTTGCACTACATTTTTATAACATCTTCCATTCTGACACTGTCCCCTTACCAGCCGTAATTCAACCAGTTTCCAGCATCAAGTATTTTTTTTAATCTATTTTCTCTGAATGTGTAATTCTGCAAAAAGCAACAAGGCAATGAGGATATATTTGATGTAAAGCGAGATTTTGGACCTGAATCTCAGAACTACAATGCACAAAAATAAAAACCAAGAAACCAAGTCTTGTTGTGTGTGTGTGTGTGTGTGTGTGTGTGACTTTATACAGTGGGTAAAGTAAGTATTGAACACATCACCATTTTTCTCAGTAAATATATTTCTAAAGGTGCTGTTGACATGAAATTAAAGCAACAAGGCAATGAGGATATATTTGATGTAAAGCGAGATTTTGGACCTGAACTACAATGCACAAAAATAAAAACCAAGAAACCAAGTCTTGTTGTGTGTGTGTGTGTGTGTGTGTGTGTGTGTGTATACAGTGGGTAAAGTAAGTATTGAACACATCACCATTTTTCTCAGTAAATATATTTCTAAAGGTGCTGTTGACATGAAATTTTCTCCAGATGTCGTTAACAACCCAAGTAATCCATACATACAAAGAAAACAATACAAATAAGTTCAGAAACTAAGTTATGTGTAATAAAATGGAATGTATTGAACATGCTTAATGAAATTTATTTAATACTTTGTACAAAAGCCTTTGTTGGTAATGATAGCTTCAAGACGCCTCCTGTATGGAGAAACTAGTCGTATGCATTGCTCAGGTGTGATTTTGTCCCATTCTTCCACACAATCTTGAAGGTTCCATGGGCCTCTTCTATGAACTCTAATCTTTAGTTCTTTCCATAGACTTTCGATTGGATTCAAGTCAGGTGATTGGCTGGGCCATTCTAGCAGCTTTACTTTCTTTCTCTGAAACCGAATGAGAGTTTTCTTGGCTGTGTGTTTGGGATCATTGTCTCGCTGGAATGTTCACCATCATTTCATCTTCATCATCCTGGTAGATGGCAAATGTACATTTTTCCATTCATCCCTCCTTCAATTATATACATTTTGCCAGTGCTACACCATGATGTTTTGGGGTGATGTGCAGTGCCATTTAACCTCCAAACATGGTGTGTATTATGGCATCCAATTTTGTATCATCTGATCAGACTATATTCTCCCAGTATTTCAAAGGCTTGTCTAAATGTTGTGCAGCAAATTTAAACGAGCTTCAACATGCTTTTTCTTCAGCAATAAAGCCTTGCGTGGTGAGCGTGCATACAGGACACGGCAGTTGAGTGCATTACTTACTTATTGTGCTTATTATTTTCTTTGAAACAATTGTACATGCTAATTCCAGGTCTTTCTGAAGCTCTTCACAAGTGATCCTTGGCTCTTGGACAACTCCTCTGATAACTCTTTTCACTCCTCTGTCAGAAATCTTGCGAGGAGCACCTGGTCGTGGCCGGTTTATGGTGAAATTATGTTCTTTCCACTTCCAGATTATATGCTAACAATGCTCACTGGAACATTCAGAAGTATAGAAATCCTTCTGTAACCAATGCCATCAGTATGTTTTGCAACAATAAGGTTGCGAAGGTCTTGAGAAAGCTCTTTGCTTTTACCCACCATGAAATGTTTCTTGTGTGACACGTTGGTCATGAGACACCTTCTTATAGGCCATCAGTTGGGACTGAACCAACTAATATTAATTTCCACTGACAAGGGGCAGAATTGCTTTCTAATTACTGATAGATTTCAGCTGGTGTCTTGGCTTTCCATGCCTTTTTGCACCTCCCTTTCTTCAAGTTTTCAATACTTTTTCCCTGTGTCATTCTACTTTATTACACAGAACTTAATTTCTGAACTTATTTGTTTTGCTTTCTTTGTATGTATGGATTACTTGGATTGTTACTGACATCTGGTGAAAATTTCATGTCAACAGCACTTTTAGAAATATATTTGCTGAGAAAAAATCATGATGTGTTCAATACTTATTTTACCTGCTGTATATATATATATATATATATATACACACACACACACACACAAAATGATGGTAGAACTCAAATTCAGATTCGAATAATAAAGTGAGAAATTAGGATTTATTAGGATCCTTGACCTAAGAGTGTTCTACTAGAGTTATGAAAGAAACTACAAATGTCTTTTTGTTCTCTGTACATTATGTAGTATTCTTTCCAAGGAATGTAAGGAAAATAAAAGGAAATTGCAGAGACTTGTAGGTGCTAGAATTAATCCCTAACACCCTCCCTCCATCACTTTCCCTTAGCTCAACCAAAACACATAATTCTATGAACAGCCACAACGGTCCACCACCATTCCTGGAATTTTGCCATGGATTATCTGCTGTTTATCATTGAAGTACAGCATGTTTATTGGCGACATCTTCGTGGGCGTACAGCATGGCCCTGCAGAGCCTCTAGGATTGGCATGCTGAACCAGATGAGTATGTGGGTACTTCTGCATGAACATGTACTCACACTGGCCTGAACAGTAGTTTGCCTTGTAACGTTTGGGTGCAATGATCCAGTCCCAGCCAAAAGCTTCAAAGTCCACTGTGAGCGGGTAGCGACAACAGCGGGATTCCGTGGAGTGCTCATCACAGTCAAGACCCAGATTTCTCCGTGAGCGCTTGGTTGTTTCAAGAACCTTGACCTCCAGGAACGGCTGCTGGAGATTACGGGAGGAAGTAGACATACAGAGATGGGTCAAGCACCTTGTATAAATTGTAGTCTCAAATGCTTCTCAAGTGACATAAAGCTAAAAAAAAAATTTACATGTGGCTCAGTACGATGATTATTGTTTCCACTATAGCAGTATTTTTGGTCTAGCAGGTCTAAGGGTCCTTACCAGGCCTTCTTCTCCAGGCCGCAGAGACGTCACAGCCAGGTCATTGCCACTCTCATCATAGGCATTTATATCAATTCCCCAGTTTGTGTGTGGCTGCTTGAACCAGTTCTGCAACACATGCTTGAAATCAATGCTCTGCCAATGACCATCTTGTGAACTGAGCTCGATTTTGAGCGACCGGATGCGGATGTGTCGGCTTCCCTGCTCAGTGATAGGTTTAAGGCGAAGGATCTGCAGGTAAACGGTGGAAGTTTGCTGTAGTGGCCGCAGATAAACCCACAGCTGGGCTTTCAGGACCTTGGTAAACATCAGTTTTGGACTGAACTTGAAGAAACAACAGCTGGGTTTCCCATCCACCTGCACCAGAGGTTCAGCTAAAGGAAACAAAATAAAATGCTATTATTCACTGAAATTGCATTAAAAATGGTTAAATAGTATGACAGTATGATATAAACAAAACAATAGAAATCTAAAATAGAAATATAGCTGCAAGCAGCTTCAGGAAAACAATGCACGGTGGACACATGCATTTAACCCTTTCTAGTCTTCAGATGCTGGCATCCGAAAATGGTATGAAACTTGGTGCCAATTGTCATACTTGCAATATGAACATACAAAAAATATGACTGGAAAAGAATAAACGATCCTAAAAAATAAAAATACTTCTATTCTTAATAGTCATACTTCTATTCTCTAAAATGACCTCCATATCAAACAAATGAGAAATACAAAAAATACGAAAATACAGTCTTTTAATTACATGCATATTAACTACTGTGACTGTAACAAATAAAAAATTTTTTATAAAATAAATAATTCAGCCACGAAACTTCAAGAGCGTAAAACAGACAGACAAAGAGAGAGACAGAGTGAGATCAAAGTCTCCGATGGAGACTGCTTACCAGTTAGTTACCAGTCTCCGTTACAATTAAAAAGAAATCTAAATTTTCACAAAAATAAATAAATACATAAATAAATGATATGGTCTAAATATACATCCAAATGTAATACCGGAAATATTTTGGGTAACACTTTCGTATAGGGACCAATTCTCATTATTATTAACTACTTTTAACTAGTTGCTTATTAGCCTGCCTATTATTAACATATTGGCTTTTTATTAGTACTTATAGAGCACATATTCTGCATTACCATATTACATCCCTAATCCTACCCAATACCTAAACTTAACTACCTTATTAACTATTAATAAGCAGCAAATTAGGAGTTTCTTGAGGCAAAACTCGTAGTTAATGGTTTGTTAATAGCAAGAATTGGACCTTAAAATAAAGTGCGACAGTAATACCTAAATAAAAGTAAGTATTTATGTCTGAAAATTTCCTTCAGCCACTAATCTATTTGTTTTACCTTTACATTTACATTTAGACATTTAGCAGACGCTTTTATCCAAAGCGACTTACAAATGAGGACAATGGAAGAAATCAAAATCAACAAAAAAGCAATGATATGCAAGTGCTCTCAGTTATCTTAATGCAGTACATGTAGCAAGTTTTTTCTTTATCATATAAAAAAGAAAAAGAAAACATAGAATAGTAAAAGAATAGAGCAAGCTAGTGTTAGAGGCATTTTTTGCTTTTGTTAATTGTATAATAAATAAAAAGAAACAAATAGATAGAATACAAAAAGATTAGAGAAGCAAGTGTTAGTTTTGTTTTTAAGAAAACAAGCAGTTAGTAAATAAATAAGTCTAAAAGGGAAGTCTATTTTTTAAAATAAAGAATATAATTAGAATAGAGAGTGCTAGAGTTAGAGGGTCAAATAAAGATGGAACTGATGTGTTTTTAGTAAATTCTTGAAGATGGCTAAGGACTCAGCTGCTCGGACTGAGTTGGGCAGGTCATTCCACCAGGAGGAAACATTTAATTTAAAAGTCTGTGAAAGTGATTTTGTGCCTCTTTGGGATGGCACAATAAAGTAACATTCACTTGCAGAACGCAAGCTTCTAGAGGGCACATAATTCTGAAGTAATGAATTTAGGTAAAGGGGTGCAGAGCCAGTGCACTGTAAAACCCATGGTGGTTTTGTAGTCAAACATTATTGAATTTTATGCGAGCAGCTATTGGTAGCCAGTGCAAATTAATAAACAGAGGTGTGGCGTGCATTCTTTTCGGCTCGTAAAAAAATTGTATAATTCTAAATAAAATAAAATGTTAAATAAAATGAATTGAAAAGTTTTTATAGAACTGGCTGGAAGACCTTCCAAGAGAGCATTGCAATAGTCCAGCCTGGACAGAACAAGAGCTTGAACAAGGAGTTGTGAAGCATGTTCCGAAAGAAAGGGCCTAATCTTCTTGATGTTGCAGCAAATCTGCGGGACCAGGCAGTTTCAGCAATGTGGTCTGAGAATGTCAGCTTATCATCAATCACAACTCCAAGGTTTCTGGCTGTTTTTGAAGGAGTTATGGTTTATGTGCCTAACTGGATGGTGAAATTATGATGAAACGATGGGTTTGATGGAACCACAAGCAGTTCTGTCTTGGCAATGTTGAGTTGAAGGTGATGGTCCTTCATCCAGCAAGAAATGTCTGTTAGACAAGCTGAGATGCGAGCAGCTATCATCGGATCATCAGGATGGAATGAGAGGTAGAGTTGAGTGTCATCAGCATAGCAGTGATATGAAAAGCTATGTTTCTGAATGACAGAACCTAGTGATGCCATGTAGCCAGAGAAGAGAAGTGATCCAATAACTGAGCCTTGAGGCACCCCAGCAGTTAGATGTTGTGACTTGGACACCTCACCTCTCCAAGATATCTTGATGGACCTATCTGAGAGATAAGACTCAAACCACTGGAGTGTGGTTCCTGCTATGCCCTTTGCCAGTAGGGTTGACAGGAGGATCTGGTGGTTAACCATGTCAAAAGCAGCGGACAGATCCAGCAAGATAAGTATTGAAGATTTGGAATCCGCTCTTGCCAGTCTTAGGGCTCCTACAACTGAGAGCAAGGCAGTCTCGGTTGAATGTCCACTTCTGAAACCAGACTGGTTGCTGTCGAGGAGGTTGTTCTGTGTGAGAAAGGCAGAGACTTGGTTGAAAACAGCTAGTCCAAGTGTTTTTGCAATGAAAAGGAAGAAGGGAAACCGATCGGTGGATTTCTTAAGTAGTGGGGTTATACGAGCCTGTCTAAATGCTGAGGGAAAAACACCAGTGTGAAGGGATGTGTTAATGATGTGAGTGAGTGCAGGTACAACTGCAGGAGAAATGGCTTAAAGGAGATGAGATGGAATAGGATCAAGCGGACAAGGAGTTTGGAGACTTCTGCCTCAGAGAGTGAAGAGAAGGATGTGAATGTGTATGTTTGCTGGTAAGATGTGCTTGAGAGATTGTGGTGTGGAAAATTGTGCACTGATGGTTTTGATTGTATTAATGAAGAACGTGGCAAAGTCATCAGCTGTTAGAGTTGATGAAGGAGGGGGAGGAGGAGGACAAAGGAGGGAGGAAAATGTTTTAAAGAGCATGCGAGAGTTAGACGAATTGTTAATTTTGTTATGATAGTATGTCCTTTTAGCAGTGAAGACATTAGCAGAGATGGAAGAGAGGAGGGACTGATACACATTAAGGTCAGTAGTATTTTTTTTATTTGTGCCACACCCTTTCAGCAGCCCTGAGCTTAAAACGATGCCTGCGGAGAACATCAGACAGCCAAGGGGCAGAAGAGGTGGTACGGCCTGGCCTGGAAGACAAGGGGCAGACAGTGCCTAAACAAGATGTAAGATTGGAGCAGAATCAGTATCAGTAGCACTAAGTCAAGAGATCAAGAGATGCTAACTGTTTAGGGGGAGGAAGCGAAGATGAAACCATAGCAGATAGCCGGGAGGGTGAGAGTGAGCGTAGGTTATGTCGAAAGATGACATGTGGAGGGGTGTTGTGTCAGAAATCATGTTGAGGTTAAGAGTGAGGAGGAAGTGATCCGAGGTGTGCAGTGGAGTAACCAGTACATGATCAGTGGAGCAGTGTCGTGTGTAAATAAGGTCCAGTTGGTTGCCTGATTTGTGAGTAGCCGTAGTTAACACTCTCTTGAGATCAAAAGAGGCAAGCAGAGTGTGGAAGGCTGCAGCCCCCAGTCAACACGTGAGATCATGCGATGATCACAGTGACATCACACCATTCTCATAGTGTGATACTCACAGTGGGCCTCATTTATCAATCTAACGTAGAAACGAGCGCAGATCTGTGCGCACAAATCAATTTACGACAGAGTTCACGTGTGATTCGTGAAACATGCGTATGCCGCCGATCTCATCGTAGGAATGATCGCATGTTGATAAATGTGGCGACAGAAAACAATCGTCATTTGCGTATCACGCCCCTAAAAACACCCAGGTTTAGAAGCCTCGCCCCAAGAGTTTACGACACGGAGAAACAAAACCCGGCCAAAAAGAGGAAGTAATCTCTCGTCAAAGATAAATTGATCTTACTCCAAAACCACCCGTTAACCTTGTAATTGCAAACTATTAGGCTACATTAATTTATGTAATTTATATGTATATTAAAATACTCGTAAATATAAACAGCCTATTTAGTTCCCCTCACTAATATGTGAGCTCATTGTGAATTTATAATGTTGAGCAGGTTGAGAGGAGGCAGTTAAAATATCAGTCACCGAGGAGGCTCTCTATATCCTGTTTCTCAACACTATCACAGTGATATCACAGTGCTCTCACATGGTGAGCTCATGAGTGCACACTTAGCTAACAGTTTTTTGTTATAAGAACCTTCTCCAAACATACAACTGACTTCCAGACACAGCCTTCGATGAAATCAATTGAAATACAAAAGACATTAAATCTTTCAAGATCTCAGCAGAGAATGATTAAACAACTCCACAAACAGCATCACCAGTTTCACTCATTATTAACAAGACTGACTTTATTTCTGTCAGACATCTACAAAAGCACTTATTGAGAATTAACAGAGATTTAGATGATGATGTTTTATTGTTTCATTTGACGCTACCATCAAGGTGATTAGTGTTTGCTTTAGTTGGGCTCTTGACCCTTGACTTTATAACACTACATATTTTGGACTGCTGTGACTATGTTTGTAAAGCACATTTGTTATGGCAAGAAATACCAAAAAGTGACTGCAACCAGGTGATATCGGTTTGTTATTGATGCCAACAACACAATCTTCATCCAGAATCAGTGTGTAGCTTTCGTGATGAGTTATTAAAATTATTAAAGTTATTAAAGTCTAAAGTTTCTAATTATAATAGCTGTTTAATTATACAGTATAGGATCCAACAGTGTAATAATTAATAATAAAATATAAAAGCATGAAAAGTCCCAAGCATTTTGAACTGCTATGGCCTTCGAAAACAAAGAGAAACATCATGAATCAGTGTATGAATCTCAACAATGGTGACAATCAAAAGCTTCATGATGCAGTGCATGCTGGGTACCTAGTCTCTGTGCAGTGAGTGCACTTTGACCTCACATTAGTATGAGCACACATTGAGGGCCCCGTGAGGTTACACTTTTAGCTCACTGTGACCTCGCATTGTGACCTCATCACAAGTATCCTGGGAGCTCATGGTGACATCACTGTGAGATCAAAGTGTTGACTGGGCCTGAGGTTTATTTAGGTGGATGTTGAAGTCTCCAAGCAAAACTAGGGGAGTACCATCCCCAGGAAAGGTTAAGAGCAGCACATCTAATTCATCTAAGAAGTTACCTTGTGGTCCTGGGGGTTGATAAACAACTACAAAATGGATTTTAAAATGGTGGGTACTAGTGACTGAAGATGATTCGAAGGAGCTGCTAATACCCAAGGAAGGTAAAGGAATACATTTCCAGTCATTAGAGATAAGCAGACCAGTACCTCTTTACTTAGAGAAAACAGAATTTAAAAAAAATTCTAATATATGCAATATTTTATATAAAAATAAAGGGTGCATAATTAAGAGGTGAATATCTTTTAGTGCCATGATTTCCTCTCAAAATACAAAATATTGCAAGAGAATTACAATAGTGTAGAATTATGTCAGTCAGGGAATGTGCACACTTCCTGCTGACAGCTGGTGGTGCTATGGTGTGAATAACTACAATCTCAATTTAATATAAACCCAACAATGCACTTAAAAGTTTCCTTTTTTATTATTATTATTAATCCCTCAACATGGCAGTTCAGTTCCAAATTTAGAATTTTCAGTGTCTTGGCATCAGGTTGACGAAGTTTGGTGTGAAAAGCCTTAAACCCTGTTATATACCCTGTAATAAACCACAGAATACTGTAATTACAAAAAAACAACAAACAAAGGACATTATCCAACATTTCCGCTAACCCTAAAACACAACACAATAAAGTGCAAAATTCTAAATACAGGTAAAACACCTAAAAAAGAATCAATACAGAAAATTCTTTCATAATAATACCCTATTTTTATGGGGTTTTTCTTTTAAATTTTTGAAATTTCAATTTGTCAAACTGTCAACCTATTGGTTGGAGCTAATGACTGTAATTCAGAATGTTGTCTGGCTTGATGAGGACAATATATGTACAGAGTTTAGCTTTCTTAGCTTTTACAGATGTCTAACAGCTGACAACTCTGATGTGAGTAAATAATTTCATAAAATTTTAAGCATTTAATAATAGTTTCAATATCAATAAAATGCTCAAAATGACTGACAAATAATATTAGTGTTTGATGTATTGCCATGACAACACTGTTTAAGATATCAAGAATCATTTTGTACACTCAAAAAAATGCTTCGGGCTAAATTTACATTTTGTGTAATTCAATTGCATAGCAATTTTCCATCCATTTAGATGACATAGTTTTAACATAAACAAATCAATAAACTTAATGTGATTCATATGCATCAGTTATACATGAATGAAACAGGTGAGATTTATGTAATAATTCACAGCAAAGTCCCCACACTGCTCAGTGTTCATGTGTTTCCACACTACAGAGTGTTAAAGTAGCATTGAAGCAGTGTTGGAGTTAAGGAGATAATTATGTAATGATCGACCATTAATTATGAACAGCTGAGGTTACCAAGCAGAATCACAGAAGGAAAGAGAAACACAAGAACTATATCTGACTTCAGCCACAGCCTTAGATGAAATAAAAGACATTAAATCTCTAAAGATCTCAGCAGAGGAGGATTAAACACACAACAGCAACTCCAGCTTCACTCATTACTAACCAGACTGACTTTATTTCTGTCAGACTTCTAGAGAAGCACTTATTGAGAATTAACAAAGGTTTAGATGTTTTATTGTTTCAATTGAAATCACCATCAAAGAGATCAGTGTTTTCTTTAGTTGTGCTCTTGACCCTTGACATGTTCACATTAGTATTTTCTTTGGTTGCTAAGACTGTGTGTTTATAAAACACGTTTAGTATGGTCAGAAAAACCCAGAGAAAATAATGATTGTGCTGTGATGATGATGATGCAACCATGTACATAGCCATGTAGCAAAGACTCTAATTATATGGCTGTTCTGTTATTAAATTTGTGTTATTCATTTTTAGTGTATTTGTCAATCTATAGGAAGAGATCCAACAGAGGTGTCAATTAGACAAAATTAAAGATTTTTAAAACACTATATGCACAGGATGTTTCTATCTTCTGCAGCATAGCATGCAACATACACATGGACATCATGCATCAGTGTATGAATCTCAACAATGGTGACGATCAAGATAAAACTCTGAACATCACAAAACAAGCTACTAAAAAGTTAACGAAAGCAGCAAACGTAAAAGCAAATAGTATGAATAAAAGAAAATAATCAGACAATTCAGGTGCATTGTTTATTCATGCTGCAATGCATTCTGGGATACATGGGTGAGTCTTGTACTATGCTGGTACCCAGCATCCATTGCAACATGAAGCATTTTGTCGACTTTCACCATTGTTGAGATTCATATGCTGATTCTTGATGTCTGTGGCCTTTGTAGTGCTGCAGTTTGTAAATTCTTCATGTTATCTGATATTTACAACATTGCTTGATCTGAAACTGTGAACAGTAAATTATGCTAAAACAATACAGCATCCATATAATCTGAAATTGGACTTCAAATGAGGTAAATTTATCATCTGCAAACAACTTTTTTGTTGTTGTTGTTGGCTAAGCTAAATGTGACTTATAAACACACAGTCTTAACAACCAGAGAAAAAACTAATGTGAAAATGTCAAGGGCCAAGAACCCAACAAAAGAGAAAAAACTGATCTCTTTGCTGGTGATTTCAAACGAAACAATAAAACATACAAACCTCTGTTAATTCTGAATAAGAGCTTCTCTAAAAGTCTGACAGAAATAAAGTCAGTCTGGTTAGTAATAAGTGAAGCTGGTGCTGCTTTTTGTGGAGTTGTTTAATCCTCCTCTGCTGAGATCTTAAGAGATTTAATGTATTTTATCTTCAGTTGATTTCATCATCTGTGGCTGAAGTCAGTTTTAGTTCTTGTGTTTCTCTTTCCTTCTGTGATTCTGCTTGTTAACAGCAGGTGGTCATCATTAATAGGCAATCATCACATAATCATCTTTTTAACTCCAACACTGCTTCAATGCTACTTTAACACTCTGTAGTGTGGGAACTTGCTGTGAACTATTACATAAATCTTACCTGTTTCATTCATGTTTGACTGAGGCATATGAATCACGTTTATTGATTTGCTTATGTTAAAACTATGTAATCTAAATGGATGGAAAATTGGTATGCAATTCAATTACATAAAATGTAAATTTAGACTGGAAAATTTTTTGAGTGTAGTTTTACATCAGCTCCAACTCCTGTTTGCACTTCTCCCCTCAGCCAGATGGTACAGATCTCTGTGCACTAGAACATCTAGGCATAACCCCCCCCCCCCATGCCATCTCCAGCCTAAACAGCTAACACAGGAATTATGACCTGTGTTCTGTCTGTAATTCATTCATTCTCCATCTCTAATTACTGCCTCTCTCTCAAGTACTATGTAAATACATATGCATATTTTCTATACAGCTGTATACACAAAGTAATGCACAAATCTGTACATAAATCTTCTGTTCCAGATTCATATACATTATTATTTATTGTCTTATTTAAAATGTATTGTTCTCATGTCAGATATGTATGTACGTATATGTGTATGTATGCATGTATGTACGAAGAGCTTCTTAAAAAAACAAATTCCTTGTGTGTTTGCGTACACTTGGCAAATAAAGCTGATTCTGATTCTGAGCTGTGTTTTGACATTATTCTGACAAAGTTTGAAGCAAATTTGTGTAAATACAAGTGTGATTTTAAAGCCTGTTTTAAGTGATGCACTTCTTGCTGCTAGTTGGTTCCCTGTCGATACTTCACTTGTACTGCGTCTTGCTAAAGATGCTATGGGAAAAAGCCTTTTTTCAATTACGCAGTTAAACTGCATGGCCATTGGTTCGTGCAATGCATTAAAAAACCGAACCAATGGGTCGGCAGCGGTGCTGCACAAGCCTATGGTGACAAAGCCCGCCAGAATGGGCGGAGCCATCTGGCTATATAAGCGGGCGTTCGCCACAGGATTCTCAGATTTCTTCTCCTTCAGTGACGACTCTACGCTCAATGCTGATCCTGAAAGCCTTCTCGCCATTGACACGCCTTGCAGCTGGACTGAGACCTCCCTGCTCGGCTGACCTGCACTTCGCTTCAGCATCGCAGCAGCTCTGTTCCTGTTCCCCTGCCACCATCCGGTGCTTCTAAAAGAGCAAATTGGCATTGTTGCAAATGCCTCGCTGTTACTGTGGTTCGTGCAGGGCTCCCCTGCATGCCGATGACGGCCATGCAGAGTGCGTTTCCTGCTTGGGGAAACCCAATGCGGAAGCCGCTCTCACGGGAACTGATTGTTCTCATTGCAAGAACTTCAGTCTAGCCTCTCTTCGCTCGTGGATCGCTTTCTTTTCAGAGAAACGCCCTCCCGTTTTCTTCCTCCCAGGGACCTGTGACCAGGTCTTCGGTCCTTTCGAAGGCAGTCGAGGAGCTGGGTTTGGAATGGTCTCCACAAGAGGAGCCCTCTCGCAGCCGTCTGGACAAGTGGTTCCTGCCGGGGCGCCATCAGGCCCCTCGTCAGCGTTCCTCTCCATGTTTCCCGGAGGTCCATGACGAGCTCACCAAACCATGGCACACTCCCTATTCCGCCCACGCCTCCGTACTTCCACGTCATCCGCCCTCACCTCTATTGACAGTGCTGAAGAAAAGGGATATGAGAAGCTCGTATCTCTGAGATGTCCGCGCATCTCTACCTGCCCATGGCTATCAGATGGAAGGCAAAAGTCGCTCATCCATCCAAGCCTTGTAGGACCACTTCAGCACTCACTGGATGCGCCTACTCGTTGGTTGGACAGGCGGTTTCGGCGATCCATTCTATGGCGTTCCTCCAGGTCTTTCAGGCCAAGATCCTCGCCTCTACGGAGGAGTCTGGCCTGGACCCCGCGACTCTCAGGGACCTGAGGAGCGCGACTGACCTGGCTCTGCGCGCCTGCAAGACCACCGTTCAGGCGATTGGGAGATCAATGGCCAGCCTTGTGGTGCTCGAGCACCATCTATGGTTAACACTAACAGAAATCAATGACGCGGATAAGGTCCCCTTCCTTGACGCCCCGATCTCTCTCAATGGTCTCTTCGAACCGGCGGTCGAAGGATTCGCAGATCGCTTCACGGAGGCACAGAATTCATCCCAAGCCATGCGACACTTCCTGCCAAAGGGCTTCAACGCCGCTGCTGCTCCTAGTCGCCCTAAATCTACGCCGACTCAGCAGCCCGCGAAGCCAGCACCTGACGCCCCCGCCATTCTGCCAAGATTCAGCAGACACGAGGGCGTTCCCGCTCGGCTAGACGCTACCCTTTTCCTAAGCGCCAAGGACCCCGACCCAAGGTAACATTGGACACGGCACCT
The DNA here is from genome assembly GCF_001515645.1 of Sinocyclocheilus grahami. NCBI lineage: Eukaryota > Metazoa > Chordata > Actinopteri > Cypriniformes > Cyprinidae > Sinocyclocheilus > Sinocyclocheilus grahami. The sequence goes on from NW_015505993.1 coordinate 252,116, forward strand.
CCACCGTCTTCCTGATCTGCGAGACAGGAAGAGGATGGGGCCAGGTCTCGCTGCAGCCGGACCACCCCCCAAGCGGCCTCTCTTAAGCCTTCTATCACCCCATTCAACCCTGGGTGTAGAGGGAAATGTGTTTGTTGCGAACTCTGGGCCCGTTCAAGCACCCAAGCAACCAACCGCTTATAGCGGGAAAAATAAAATACATACAGTTTCAAAAAGAGAGCAAATTTCCTCTTCCATTTCCCACGAGTGCCCTGCCTTCGGGCAGCCAGTCACTCGAGCTAATCCAACCCCTAGCCATGTGGGCCGAGGCCTGGCAGGCCATCCTTCCAGACACTTTGAGTGTCAAAGTGGGTTTTGGGGATAATAAAACGAGGATATTCGCTTGAAGACACGCATGGCTCTTTCCCCTGCAGATGGGAATCTGCATTCTCAATTACCTCGATGACTGGTTCATGCTGGCCCAGTCAGAGGCAGAATCGATAGCACACTCCTCCTTAGCCACTTAGAGCACCTGGGACTCAGGTCAACTTCGCCAAGAGCATGCTGCTGCTCAGCCAACGAATACCGTTCCTGGGGGCAGTTTTCGACTCAGCTCAAATGAGAGCTGTAGGCGCGCCGGAACGTGCTCTGGCAATCTGGAAACTCGCGGCCTCCTTCAAAAGCGGTGCCGCTCGCTCTCTCATGACATTTCAGAGGATGCTGAGCCTCATGGCCGCAGCGTCACCAGCACTACAGCTGGGCCTGCTTCATATGCGACCCCTTCAGCACTGGCTGAAAACACGGGTTCCATCACATGCGTGGTGCCACGGTCAACTACGTGTTAGGGTGAGCCAGGCCTGTGTAACAGCCCTGAGCCCCTTGGAAAGACTCCCGCTGGATGGAACAGGGCGTGGCCATGGGAATGGCTTACAGGAGGAAAGTTGTCACAACAGATGCCTCCAACAGAGGTTGGGGGGCGCTGTGCGAGGGCAAACTGACTTTCGGCCATTGATCAAAAGCGGAAAAAGGGCTTCGCATCAACTGCTTGGAGATGCTAGCAGTGTATCAAGCCTGTCAGTTCTTCCTGCCAGTTCTGATAGGACACCATGTGCTAATCCATTCGGAAAACATGTCTGTGGTATCTTACATAAATCATCAAGGAGGCCTCTCCTCGAAGCGCCTCTTCATTCTGGTAGAGCGCCTTCTGGAATGGGCTCAACTCAACCTGCACTTGCTAAAGGCAGCGCATGTACCGGGCATATTGAACCAGGGAGCGGACAAGTTATCACGAAACAATGTCCCCTCAGAGGAGTGGATGCTCCATCCACAGATGGTTCAGACAATCTGGAAGATCTTCGGCAAGGCCGAGGTAGAAATCTTTGCCTCAGAAGACAACTCTCATTGCCCAATTTATTATTCGAAGGTCAGGGACACGTTGGCCTACGATTGGCCCAACCTCCTCCTCTATGCATTTCCCCCGATTGCCCTGATCCCACAGGTAATCAGGCGAATCAAGGAGCAGGGACACAGGGTTCTCTTGGTGGCCCCCCTCTGGAAGAACCAACTTTGGTTGTCAGAGCTAACACGGCTGCTGGTAGCAGCCCGCTGGCCCATTCCATTGAGACAGGATCTCCTCTCTCAAGCAAACGGTACAATATGGCACCCTTGACCCAAACTGTGGGCCCTGCAGCTTTGGCCACTCGACGGGAGCCTACAAGCCTCCCAGAGAGAGTTTTAAACACTATTTCGGAAGCTAGAGCCCCGTCTACAAGATGCTTCTATGCCCTTAAGTGGTTTGTTTTCTCCGCTTGGTGCTTAAACCGCGGCGAAGACCCATCTACCTCTGACCTGTCAGTGGTTTTGTCATTCCTACAAGAGCTTCTGGATAAGGGACGCTCCCCATCCACGCTCAAAGTGTATGTAGCAGCTATAGCGGCCTCACATGCCCCTATAGCGGGCCAGTCAGTGGGCAGGAACAACTCAGTTGTCCGCTTGGTAAGAGGGGCTAGGAGGCTGAATCCGCCTCGCCCCCTCACTATCCCTACATGGCATTTGCCTACTGTAAGATTTTACTTCGAGTGTTCTGCCCCCTTCAGAATGTCGGAACAACTCTTTGTTAGCTTCGGTAACCGCACCAAAGGGCATCCGGTCATGAAGCAAAGACTTTCTAGGTGGATAGTAGATGCTATCACGCTAGCGTACTCTTCCTTGGGCCTACAGTGTCCCATCGGAGTATGGGCCCATTCGACTAGAGGCATCGCCTCGTCTTGGGCATGGTATAGCATTGTGTCCATTACGGAAATTTGTGAGGCGGCCGGCTGGGCCTCGCCATCCACATTTGCAAGGTTTTATAACCTAGAAGTCCCGGCCTTGCAAGCCAAGGTCCTTTCTGCTTAATGAGTCACGCGCTGCATTATGCAATCAGTTCTAACAGAGAGTCCTTGACCGTAACACGCTCTAGCTCTTGGGTTAGTTTCCTTGTCAGTTCTCGGCCCCTGGGGCGCCGAAGTTGTACGAGTACTTTGGAACAATTACCCAGGCTGGGCGTGACCTTGGGGAGTTCAGCCCCTTTTAGCCTTGGAGTTCATTGTTAACTTCCCTATGGGCATTCTTACTTATGGAGGTTATAATATGCAGTTGTTCCTCTACCATAGCACGGCATGATTGTACTGTGTTCCCATAGCATCTTTAGCAAGTACGAGTGAAGTATCGACAGGGAACGTACTCGGTTACTAATGTAACCTCGGTTCCCTGAGATACGGGAACGAGTATTGCGTTTCTAGCCGTGATATGTAGCTGCACGACTCATCGCTTCGGTCGAAGTAACCTGAGAATCCTGTGGCGAACGCCCGCTTATATAACCAATGTCCGTGCAGTTTCACTGGGTGATTGAAAAAAGGCTTCAGTTCAGGAGAAAAAAGGCTTTTTCCCATAGCGTCTTTAGCAAGATGCAGTATTCGTTCCCATATCTCAGGGAACCGAGGTTACATTAGTAACCGAGTACGTTTACCTGTTTCAGAAATAACCCCTCACTTGAAAGTACATTTGCCTATCATTCAGATTTAAAAAAAAAATTTTGGATTAAAAAAAATAGGGGATTTAATGTAAACTCTGTCAAAAGGTTTTTTTATTTACAAAGTGTTTTTGCAGCATTGAGCAGTGTAGCCAATCACAGACATATCTGTTGATTTCTTGGCCAATCAGATGCATTCAAGTCAGTCAAAATCCACTCAACCGCTCGGAAAAAAATATATATAATAATTTTTCAGTGCTGAGTTATAGAACTATATCTGTAACGAATAGGGGGCTGTGACAATGGAGTAGAGGATCCAAATGCAAGGCTTTATTATGAAACTTGGTTAAAACAGGCAGGGTCAAAAACCAGCAAACAGTATAATCCAAGGCCCAGGCAAAAGAGTAATCCGCAAGACAAGCAATGATCAGGGAAGGCAGCAATCAATCAAAAACAAGGTAACAGGCCAAGGATCAAAATACGAAGGCAAGAAAACATGGAAACTAGAAAACATGGAAGAGCTAAACATTCAATCACCAGCAAAGACAGAGAGGCTGCGTTCGAAATCGCATACTCAATGACTAGGTACTTAATTTCAATAAGTACTTACTTAACGAGTGCTAAAAGAATACGTACTCTACAGCCAAATCTCATTAAGTATGAATGAGATCCGGACTTCATCCGCCATGTTGACGTTACAAGCACAACAACTTAAAAGATACGAGCGACAGGTTTAATCATCTATCTGTTAGTATTTTGACGTTGATGAAATTTGCTCATTTTGTGGTCTTGTTAAAGAATCAGCTGCCCTTTTATTGTGATTGTAGTACAACCAAAAAATATAAAGTTTTTATATTTGTAACCCTACTAATATGACCCATAGTTTTATCCTCAAAGATATTATATTTTATTATGAAAATTTCTTTGTTCAAAATCTTTCATCCACAAGCAAAATCAGCTTAAATCTTCTGTTTTCCTCTTTTTCTTGTTGAATTTAACTCTTTGTTTCATCCCTCAGGCTTATAAATAGCAACATCAACAACAATTGTGCCTTTTTTTCTGTTTATATATTCTCATACTATGTACGCAAACCCATTATATTTATGTTTTATATTATGATTGTTCATTGGTAAAGATACAACCATCTCTCCCTGAGCTTGTATGTAATTAAAAGTTCTGCAGTAATAATAATAAAAAAGAAGAGGGACTGGTGCACTATCACCTCATAGCATCAGTAACTCCACAACCCTACCTAGTAGTTTTCTGCAGCATTTGCAATGTTTGCACAAAGGAGACATCGGGCAGCCGCTTGAAGATCTTGCCTTTGGAGAAGACTAATATTACACTCGAAAAATTTAAGTATTCCTACTTAAATAATAAGATTACCCCAGAATGCATTGCTAGCCCACCCCAACACTTACAGATACAACCATCTCTCCCTGAGCTTGTATGTAATTAAAAGTTCTGCAGTAATAATAATAAAAAAGAAGAGGGACTGGTGCACTATCACCTCATAGCATCAGTAACTCCACAACCCTACCTAGTAGTTTTCTGCAGCATTTGCAATGTTTGCACAAAGGAGACATCGGGCAGCCGCTTGAAGATCTTGCCTTTGGAGAAGACTAATATTACACTCGAAAAATTTAAGTATTCCTACTTAAATAATAAGATTACCCCAGAATGCATTGCTAGCCCACCCCAACACTTACAACAATAATGATAAATGCTGACTAATTATTAATTAATTTTATATATAATTTTAGTAAAACAAGCTAAATGTAATGTGTTTTGTCATATGCCATAGCTATGCATGAATACACACTAGACAAATGGAGCCAAGGTGAATACATCTCAATTTTCAGTCAAGTAATGAATTAATGCATAGGTTAATGAAACAATTATATTTTATTTACTGACAACAACAGGAAACATGAATAAATGAGTAAAAGAATAAATAAAAGTAAGCATGACAATAAATAAATACAAGTCAATGACAAATGAAACAAAACTTTATTCAGTCTTACTCTAACAATCATGTATTTACTGGAGGTGAATCCCACATTCTGTTGCCATCTCAACACGGCTGAGACAGTTCTGCAGCTTTATTCTGATGAAGCAGCTGACCACTGTGTCCACCTTCACCTGTCTCGGCCGTCTATCATGTCCCTCATTGCTGCAGTCAGACTGAATCTGGTCATGGATGGGAAAGGGACATCGAGGCTGTCTTTGCCTGAGTGCACAGAGAGGATGAGGCCCCCCGTACCATAAAATCTTGAAGAAGAGCAGGAGAACATGTGCGGGACAATCTGTTTGCCACTCTGTCTGCTCCAAACATTTGCGTGCTGCTCTCCATGAACACAACTACCTGTGAAAAATGTACACAGTAAAATATTTTACATTTTATGTTTTTAGCATTCCATTTCTTGCAAAATTTAATTTCATATGTTTACAATTAGATGCTAATTTTTGATATAGCTTCATTACTTCTGTGGTGTAGTGAACTGAACTGGTAAGCAGAAGGTTGCTGGTTTGATCTCTGCAGTCGTCACCACCGGTGTGTCTTTTCTCCAGGTTGCTCCAGGGGGATTGGGGTCCCTGTAATAAGAGCACTGTAAGTCACTTTGGATAAAAGTCTATGGCAAATGCAGAAATGTAAATGTGATTTTTGTAAATCCCTTTTTGTGTCTTAGGCACAAACGCTCAATAAAGCTGCTAATTTCTTAAAGTTTATTTCTTCAAGGTACTACTATAATATAAATGCTTACATATATTTCATACAATTTCTATTTGGGTGGTTTAAAGGGTTAGTTCACCCAAACATAAAATCAGTCATTATTTACTTGCCTCCGCGCTGTTAAAGCCTTGTGGTTTTTTTCTGAACACAAAAGGTTATTTTGCTCAAGTTTGTTCTGCTGGTTCGTCCATACAACATCAGTCAATGGAGCCTGACTTTCAGAAGCTTCATGACTTTATTTGATGATGCTTTTGAAGCTTCTGAAACTCAGGTTTCATTGACTGATGTTGTATGAGCAAACCAGCAGGAAAACTTGACCAAAATCACATCCTCAGTGTCTTTTGGCCTTTCTCTAGATGTTCTCACTGGCTCTGGGGTCACTGAGGATGAAGAGACCACAGCAACATTCAGCCCAGTTGAGGCAGTAAGGGCAGGTGGAGTGATGGAGCGTCTCATCCATGTCACTGGACCATTTCCAGGATGCTGCTGTGGACTTCTCCATCCTCACTGCTCACACCAGTCTGCAGACATTTCGATCACACAAAGATGCACAAACACAATACAAAAGCAGTAATTTTAACAGCATACTGTCATTTGATTTCTGTGTTAGAAGTAACAAAATTATCTTACTTTATATTGTTGTTTCAGGTTTTCCTTTTCCAAAAATGTCACCTGCTCCACCACAAAAGCTCTGCATCAAATGCACAGAAATCAAGAATTTAAAAAAAGTGCTGTAATATCTCTGTTTGAAATGACAATAATTAAAATAAACTACAACTTTTTTTATTCATTTCTGTAGTGTACTCACTTAAAGCCTTTGATGGCAGCATTCCTTCATCAGTCACTCTGCACCGGATAAACATACGTGTGTCTCATCTGTCCCTGTAACATCCAGACAAGAGTCAAGTCACCTCTGTGATTTATCTGCTCAATACTGCATTTACATGTTGAGGTAGCTGTTGATGTGTTAACTCACTTTTTACCCAACACAAATGTTCCTCAATTTATCAACAGTACTAATGGACAAATGAAATAGATAACCAAGTTACTCTTTAGATGAATGAATGTAAGTAATGTAAATAAACAAATCTACATAGTGTTGACAACAGTGAATTCTACATAATAGCACACATACATCACTCAGATGTCTTTTCATGTTGTGATGTGCTTATCTGTAATTCTTTTAAAACATTTTCCTGTCACATATTAAATAGACATTTAGTAATCGTCTTTAAGATGTATATGGCTTATAAAAATTTTCTTTGGTGACGTACTTGTGCTTACTGGAGCTCCCCTGTTCGCTGTACATAATAAAACGTGTTTTTACAGCAAAATCACAAATATACTATACTGTTTAGCCTCTTTACACCTTCAACAATTTAACAGTTTACTCTACAGTAGTTCAACAAATGCGATTTTTACACAGGGAACCGTGTTTTTGGTTTGTAATACTCACATTTGTAAACACCCTCGTAGCTGTTCTCCGCCCTGTTCGATGATGACGTATCATCTCGCGTGGGCTTTTGGGATAGAAGAGTATCCATCGATGTGCACTTCAGAATCTGGGCTGAAGCAGCAGGACATCCGAGGATTTCTCGCCTACAGTTTTATGAATACTGCGGTTTCGAATGTACTTCTTTCTTCACATACTCTTTTCTCCCACTATATAGTAGGTGAGTAGGCATATTCGAACGCAACTTAAGTATACGTATGTCCGAATCTCTCGAGAATTAGTGCACTCCCCTACTAATTCTCACCTACTCTTTTATGAATACTTAAGATTCAAACATACTTATTTGCTCGCCTACTGCTTTTTGCCTACTACATAGTAGGGTATGCGGTTTCGAACGCAGCCAGAGTGTGTGTGCTACTTTTAAAGGGGTGGTTCATTGCGATTTCACTTTTTTAACGTTAATTGGTGTGTAATGTTGCTGTTTGAGCATAAACAATATCTGCAAAGTTACGAAGCTGAAAGATCAATGCAAATGGAGATATCAAATGGAGATATGTCTTTTAAAATTCTGGCAGTTTAATGCCTACAAAAAACGGCTGGTGGGGACTACAACAAGTTACTTCCCAGGTTCGTGACATCACAAATCCAGATAAACCCCACCCTCGGGAAAAGGCCGCAAAGGGGGCGAGGCCTGCGCTGCTTTAGAGAAGAGGAAGAGAAAACTAGAGGTGCATGTAAAAATCTATTCATATTTGAATCGCGATTCTGTCTTCTAACGATTCTAATGGATTCACAAGTTTCAAAATCAATGTTCTAAAGCAGCGGATTTTAATACTGTTCCTCGAGTCCCCCTGCTCTTCACACGCTCTGCATCTCTCTCTCTCTCTCGCTCTCATTCAGCTCAGCTCCAAAAATGAACTGTTACAATTATACACTTATTTTCACATAGCTATGAGAAGCGTTAAACATGGACGCGCGTGCAGTTGCTGTACTGTATTAAAGCTTTAATCAGGATAAAACCGTATATTAAAAGCTGCCATAAGTAGTAGAATTTACAAATAACAGTATGAGACAACAACAAACAAAAAGGGGGGGGTAGGTTCACTTACGTCGGTGCTCATGCTGGGGCTGGTGTTGTTTGGATGCCGATTTTGGAAAGTTTTTGCTGGGATGGGCATTTTAAAAAATCAGAAATTCGCTTTTGCGCCATTATCTCCTTGTATTAAAGTTAATCTTGTTCACATTCTGTATAGTTCATTTCTGAAACCACGCGCCAGCATCACGTGTTCATGAGGATTAGGCTAATCATCCCATATAGAAAACATCACAAGTAAAATTAATCATGTTTATAAAGATAAACATGGGTTTATTATAGCCCACTTACAATTTACATTTCCGAGATCATTACAAATAAATTATTAAATGCTAAAACTGAATCAATTTAAATGAACAAACTTGGCGTTGCATTTGCAACCATGTGAAAACAGGGGGTGCTGCAGCCCCCTCAGCACCCCTTCTTCCCGCGCCCCTGATCAGAAACCTCTTCTTCTGAGACGGACACTATCCAAGACTCCTCAAAACTCTCCTCTTGAGTTTGATTTTCCGGCAGTTTATCTTCAAGTAACTTTGTCGATCTGCTGTGGACTTTCCTATCTTCAGAAGAACCAGGAAAACCTCCAGCTCACTCCTAAAGAACTCATCAAGAACCTCTGTTGTCTACCGCATCAGGACTCTTGTTCAGCAATCGAAGCCAATGCAAGTAACCATTTACAACCATTTAGATGTGTGTTTAATTTTGAGCCCCTTTTTGATTTTTGATTCTTTGATGATTCTCATTAGGTTGTGGTCTCTCTCTTCCTTACTTTTCTTCATTCTGTATATGTGTTTTGCTTTGTCTCATTCTATGTTACCTGTAGTTTCATTTATTAAATCCCTTATATTCACAATTGATTGTCTCTGTGTGCTGCTCACAATTCGGGGTCACTGAATGTTGAATTCTTGCTACATGCTAAATTACTGCTTGTACTGCATAAAGTAGGGAAGCTATTCTTCCTTGGCCAGGAAAATAATCTTTCCTTGAATTGATAAAGTATTATATTGTCTGCTCAGTGGACACACAGATCAAATAATTGTAATATTGGTTCTGCTACAGTTAATTCTAAGATCTAATCTAAATATTTATCATTAATTATAACCAGTTATAATTAATTATAAATATTTCCCTTTTGAGCTAATTTGCTACATATTTGGTAGAGAATGCTGCAACATTCAAACTTTGTTTGTGAGCAAACTCAGTATCAATTTATTTGTGTTCTTATATTATGAGCGTTTAGAGTGAGACAAGTCGCAATGCAAACTCACTCTGTTGATTGGATAGTTCAAAGTCACCTCCAGTACTGTATTTTAACAGCCTCTATTTGTCTAACTTTTAGTCACCGTTAATTGTTAAAGTAAACTGCAGTTCATAATATTAAAATTGTTCTCTAAAGATGAAGAAATCTCTTTACTGTACATTTTAATATTATCAAAATCGCCTGTTGGAACGAAGAAATCGTCCTTCATTGCAATAAAGATTTATTTATTTTTTGCGAAAAGATGACTAATCATCTTTTAAAGGCCTTATCTGATTGTATTGCTAGATTGAAGTCATTGCGTATTCCAATTTAATTCAACTAGACAATCTCACTCCCTTAGGTTTAACCATTAGAGTAGCTGACTAATGCGTGCCTAATGCAGATCTGATCATAAGAACACTGCGAGCCAGTAACTGATTGGAATGTAAATGGGAGCTTTTAAAACCTTGATCAAGTGAAATTTGTA
>NW_015505993.1:263694-278667 GCF_001515645.1 Sinocyclocheilus grahami
TCACGTGTTCATGAGGATTAGGCTAATCATCCCATATAGAAAACATCACAAGTAAAATTAATCATGTTTATAAAGATAAACATGGGTTTATTATAGCCCACTTACAATTTACATTTCCGAGATCATTACAAATAAATTATTAAATGCTAAAACTGAATCAATTTAAATGAACAAACTTGGCGTTGCATTTGCAACCATGTGAAAACAGGGGGTGCTGCAGCCCCCTCAGCACCCCTTCTTCCCGCGCCCCTGATCAGAAACCTCTTCTTCTGAGACGGACACTATCCAAGACTCCTCAAAACTCTCCTCTTGAGTTTGATTTTCCGGCAGTTTATCTTCAAGTAACTTTGTCGATCTGCTGTGGACTTTCCTATCTTCAGAAGAACCAGGAAAACCTCCAGCTCACTCCTAAAGAACTCATCAAGAACCTCTGTTGTCTACCGCATCAGGACTCTTGTTCAGCAATCGAAGCCAATGCAAGTAACCATTTACAACCATTTAGATGTGTGTTTAATTTTGAGCCCCTTTTTGATTTTTGATTCTTTGATGATTCTCATTAGGTTGTGGTCTCTCTCTTCCTTACTTTTCTTCATTCTGTATATGTGTTTTGCTTTGTCTCATTCTATGTTACCTGTAGTTTCATTTATTAAATCCCTTATATTCACAATTGATTGTCTCTGTGTGCTGCTCACAATTCGGGGTCACTGAATGTTGAATTCTTGCTACATGCTAAATTACTGCTTGTACTGCATAAAGTAGGGAAGCTATTCTTCCTTGGCCAGGAAAATAATCTTTCCTTGAATTGATAAAGTATTATATTGTCTGCTCAGTGGACACACAGATCAAATAATTGTAATATTGGTTCTGCTACAGTTAATTCTAAGATCTAATCTAAATATTTATCATTAATTATAACCAGTTATAATTAATTATAAATATTTCCCTTTTGAGCTAATTTGCTACATATTTGGTAGAGAATGCTGCAACATTCAAACTTTGTTTGTGAGCAAACTCAGTATCAATTTATTTGTGTTCTTATATTATGAGCGTTTAGAGTGAGACAAGTCGCAATGCAAACTCACTCTGTTGATTGGATAGTTCAAAGTCACCTCCAGTACTGTATTTTAACAGCCTCTATTTGTCTAACTTTTAGTCACCGTTAATTGTTAAAGTAAACTGCAGTTCATAATATTAAAATTGTTCTCTAAAGATGAAGAAATCTCTTTACTGTACATTTTAATATTATCAAAATCGCCTGTTGGAACGAAGAAATCGTCCTTCATTGCAATAAAGATTTATTTATTTTTTGCGAAAAGATGACTAATCATCTTTTAAAGGCCTTATCTGATTGTATTGCTAGATTGAAGTCATTGCGTATTCCAATTTAATTCAACTAGACAATCTCACTCCCTTAGGTTTAACCATTAGAGTAGCTGACTAATGCGTGCCTAATGCAGATCTGATCATAAGAACACTGCGAGCCAGTAACTGATTGGAATGTAAATGGGAGCTTTTAAAACCTTGATCAAGTGAAATTTGTATAACAACAGCAAAGAAACCCTGTTGCTTATAATTTTTACTGTGTACAGGCAGCGAAGAAATCTTGCCACACATCATTGTGCAGTTAAGTTGCACAAACTGTAAGAATCTGTTGGGATCTAAGTCACATTGTTCTTGTGATAGCTGCAATAAATTGTCTGTTAAATGAGAGTAATCTCACACTAAAAATGCGATCAGTTTTAAGCACAATTGGAGTTAATGCACAGTACCTTAAACTAACGCTAGAGGGCAGGCTGTTTAAGTATCTAACACTTCTCGAACTTCACTTCTACCCTCCTGATTTCACCTTGTGTGGGCTCACCCACTCCCCCTTGTGGGTATTCAGCTAGGTCGACTCGCTCTCCCTAAATCCATGTACTTCAATTTGTTTTATTTGTAATTTTCCTTCTGCTTCTGTAGTCATTATTATCATTCTCACCATTCTAGTTACCTGCCGTTTTATTTCTTTATTTTATTATTATTTTTGTTTCTACTTTATCTTTTATTACTTTTATCATTTTTGTTTTGTTCCTTTTTTTTTTTTTTTTATCAGGTTTCTCTCCCCCTCTTCTCTCTCCCTTCACCACTCACTTATTTAAATTTAGTTTAAACAGTGTTTGAATTTAAATTTAAAGTTAATTTCTGTATTCTAGCCATTTATGTTTACCTATAGCTGGCACTCCCTCTAGTGCTTAGTTGGTGAAGCGACGGTTGCCTCCACGGTGGATCACAGTGAGCTGTCACAGGATCCTGACTGGATCACCTTAATCCATCACTAAGCCTAGCCCATAGAATACTAACTAACCCATCCAGCTAGCAAAACCCCAAAATCCGGTTTCTCCTCAATCTTTAAGGTAATTAGCCTGCTCCTGCTATCCCAGCAAGGCCAACACACTAGATGTTATGACCCAGTAGCACCCTCTACTCTGCAGGCCCTGTCAAAACCCCTAACAGCAGTGAAAGGCTTAAACCTGCTCTCTTCCCTATCTCTCTCTCTGTGTTTTGATTTGTTGGTTTGTTTGTTTTTAATTTTGTTCTGTTTTGTTTGCCTAGAGACCGAACCTTTGAGAATCATCAAAGAAAGCTGAGTAATAGATTGACGACCCAAGCTGCCAAAGTCTTTAGACGATCACGCTGTCAACAATCTTTAGTTAGATCCTTTCCGGTGCCCCCACAACAATCAGACACACCTTGCCAGGAGATAACAGGTGTCTGGTCTACACTCTGCTAACTGTTTGTACCCATCAAACAGACCGAACATAGAACATATAATTACTATAATTGCAGCCTGTTAACGCTGTAAGAACTTACATTGGCCTTTTGTGCTGTACCTCTCTCTCTCTCTCTCTCTCTCTCTCTCTCTCTCTCTCCCTCTTTCTCTCTTCACCAGTGAGCCAGCATGTCTCGACTCTCTCTCTCTCTCTCTCTCTCTCTCTCTCTCTCTCTCTCTCTCTCTCCCTCTTTCTTTTCACAAGTGAGCCAGCATGTCTCGATCATCCAGCCCTGATGCCCACTGGGATCGACTTAAGTTCTGGCTGAGTGCCATGACTGGTACCCTCCTGTCTGAAGCCGCCGGTGGCCTGCAGCACCTGAGCCGGGAACAGATCGACGACAACCTGAGCAAACTAATGTCACACAATCCTACACAGGACTACAGCCACAGAGATCTCACCAAGATCATCGGGTCACTAGCCCACAACCTCCTCGCTCAGGCAAAGCTGGGTGAAGCAAGCATCTGCCGCATGGAACAGGAAGCAGCAGCGCTGAAGCTCCAGGTTGAGGAGGCTCAGAGAAACCTGGTGCTCGCTCAAAGTCAACTGGACCAGTTAACGTCGGAGACTCAGCACCAGCACAGGACGGCGGATGAAAAGGACCCAGAGCTGCAGGAGGAAGTAGAGAGACTCCAGAAAGCCTTAACTGATCTCCGTGTAGACACAACACGCCGAGAGCAGTGGGAGAAAGACACCAGAGAGGAACTAAGTGAAAAACTTCAGCGAGCCGAGGCTCTCCTGCTGGTGCCCTGGCCCAACAAAGAGACTATTTATAAACAGAACTTGACACTGTTCACCGAGAGCTTAAACATGCATATAGACTGCAAAGTGACTCTGAAAGGGAAATACACACCACAGAATTTCCCCAAACCAGCAGGCTGATACCTCCTAGTCAAGAATTCCCAGTTCGAAAGGGGGGTGAGAGCCCACTGCTCAGGACAGCACCTGCCTGCATCCCAGATCCCCCAGCAGCAGCAAGGGGGTGGGAGCCTTTCCAAAGGCTGTCTTCCAGTCACAGTGTGTCACCTAAAGTATTGGATAAGCTGGCCAGAAATATTCCCACTTTCACTCCAAACCCTGCAGGAGGCCACGATGTGCACGCCTACATAAAAAACATTGACTTTCACTTGCAAACTGTTGCCAATGTTACCACACGAGACAGACTCTATCTGGTCAGGATCACCTCCAGTCGTGAGGTGCGGAGCTTTCTAGACCAGCAGCTAGAAACAGTCAAAGTGGACTACCAGCAACTGCAGCAGGCTTTGATTAAGGAGTTCTCTGACCCAGAGTCAGAGCAACGACTGATTATGGCCATGGACCTTAAACAGGGCAGACAGGAAACCACACAGGCCTACTACAACAGGCTCAGACAGGCCTATGTTGGAGCACGGAATGAGCCAGGAATGGAAGATGACTTCAACTTCAAAACTCTGTTCCTCCGGAACCTGCACCCAAAAGTGAGTCGCCACTTGGGGGTTCTGGCTTGCCCACGGACTATGTCCACCCAACAGCTGCAAGATTTGGCCCATAAGGCCTATGTCAAACAAAGGACTGCTTCTGAAAAGACAGGAAAAAAACACACAATCTATCCTGTCGCTAATCATAGTTCAGAACTTACTCTAGAGGGCTCCGAGCCATGCCACAGTGACACACCTGTCAACACAATGTCAAGATCCTTCCCAGCCAGCATTGAGCAGCGTGGCCATGGTGGTGCCCGTCCTAAACACCAGATCCTGGGACAGATCCCAACCACCCCTCGACCAAAGGGTTGGAGCCACATGGGAAGCCAAGAGACAGCCCAAGGGGAACCGACACAAGCATCGAGCTCGGACTGCCAGCAGCAGAACTCCTCTCAACATGCCCTGGACAAGCCCAAATATAAACCATCAGCAGAACAGAACCGGGAAGCTACTTCTGAATCAGCAGAGATCATGAGACTTTTAAAGGAACTCCTCCAGAAAAAGCACCACAAGTGAGACAAAAGGGATGAGTCAGATCAGTTATGACTAAGCCTGAGATCTGACCCCAACGCCCACTCAGAGTCCGCTCAAAATGAACCTCCCAAACAGATCACTGCTAATCCACTGTTAACCACAGAACCAGATATCCCACACCACACCTCCAGCCCGGACCGCAAAGTACCAGAAAGCGTGGTTTTGGTGGTCTGCCTCCCTGACGAGCCACACGAGACCAGCTCTGACTGCTTGCCAGTCACCACACAAGCCCCAGTGCCAAGACTCCTGGGGAACCTAATCGAAAGGGGGGTGGCCAAAAAACTCTACCTGGCCATCACATTGGAAAATGAGGTGAGAATGGAGGCCCTGGCGGACACTGGAGCTGACCTCACTTTAATGTCAAGCCAACTTTTTAACAGACTTCAAAGCGAAGCCAAGAGACAGAATCAAACTTTTAAATATCAGAGGTGTGTGCTGAATGTGCAATCCTACAGCCAAAATGAGGTCTAACTTGAACAGGTAGCTCCAATTCACCTGACCATCGGCCCTATGAGTTTAGTGCACACTGTGTACATTTCTCCATTGGACACATATCCTCTCCTCATTGGCAAAGACCTGCTAGACCACTTTGAGCCATTGTTAGATTTTAAACAACTGGAAATCTGGGCTCAAGTGCGAGAACCTCTGCCTCCTCAGTCACCAAGATCACCCCAGACAGACTGCCAGGTCACAAAGGTCACGGAAAATCTCGCCGCCAGCCGCGGGAATGTCTCGGCCCAAGAGTGAGGTTCAAGGTCGCTGCTCTGTACTTTCCAGCTAGCCAAAGACTCTGACTCATACGGACCCCAGATTAAGGGTTTAGTCCTCTTGAGTTGGATTTTCCGGCAGTTTATCTTCAAGTAACTTTGTCGATCCGCTGTGGACTTTCCTATCTTCAGAAGAACCAGGAAAACCTCCAGCTCACTCTTAAAGAACTCATCAAGAACCTCCATTGTCTACCGCATCAGGACTCTTGTTCAGCATTTGAAGCCAATGCAAGTAACCATTTACAACCATTTAGATGCGTGTTTAAGTTTGAGCCCCTTTTAAGGTGATTTTTGATTCTTTGATGATTCTCATTAGGTTGTGGTTAATTGATGTGAAATACTGCCATTCTTTTTCTCTTCTCTCTCTCTTCCTTACTTTTCTTCATTCTTTATATATGTGTTTTGCTTCGTCTCGTTGTATGTTAGCTGTAGTTTCATTTATTAAATCCCTCATATTCACAATTGATTGTCTCTGTGTGCTGCTCACAATTTGGGGTCACTGAATGTTGAATTCTTGCTACATGCTAAATTACTGCTAGTACTGCATAAAGTAGGGAAGCTATTCTTCCTTGGCCAGGAAAATAATATTTCCTTGAATTGATAAATTATTATATTGTCTGCTCGGTGGACGGACAGATCAAATAATTGTAATATTGATTCTGCTACAGTTAATTCTAAGATCTAATCTAAATATTTATTATTAATTATAACCAGTTATAATTAATTATAAATATTTCCCTTTTGAGCTAATTTGCTACACTGATAAGCGATATTAACGATGCCTTGTTTACAATACAACCGGAGCACATGCCGCTGAGGTGAGGAGCGGGACGTTTAGACACGCACTAGAGGCAGTTTAGCCAATCACAGCACACTGGGCTAGCTAACCAATCAGAGCCCATCGCCTATTTCTGAGGGAGGGGCTTCATAAAAGCAGGAAATTATCAGCGTATTTCTCAGAGAAGGGACAGAGCGGTGTGGAATAAAGGTAAATTATGTGAAAAATAATTTATGTGAAAAATAATGCGTTTTTTAAAAAACGAAGCATTAACACATGTTAGACTGCACCCCATAAACACAATCAAGCTTAGAAAAAAAACACTGAACCACCCCTTTAAAGTCCTTCTAATGTAAGACAGCTGTGAACTGATGATGAGATCTGATGAGAGACAGGTGATGTAATTGATGAGTCCGTGCAAAGGATTATGGGAAATGGAGTCCTGGGTAAAGTGGCAAGAGTCTGGAGTGGAGTGCCCACTAGCGAAGCTCACGGGCACTCCAGCTAGAGATCATGAGAATAACAAAGTGTAGACACAATGTATATAAGAGATTAATCTATTACAACAGAGGTTTGTGAGATCGCGACAAACTGAGATGAATGACAACTTGTTAATGATTATAAAGGGAGTTGTGATACTCATTTTATACAACAGTAAACAAGAATTTATATTAAATGGTTTACATTTTAGGAGCAATGTTGCTGATTTCGTCAACGAAAATAGTTCCAAACAAAGTCACAGCCGAGTCTGCACATCTCCAAGCAATGCAGCAGTGATAAAGACAGTCCCTTTAAATCAGCCATTTGAATGAATAGAATGAATGATTCAGTGACATAGACAGTGACTTGCCCCCACCTAATGGGAGTTTTAGTTTGATTTTTAAAGTATAGTTTATTTAAATAATTTAATGTTTCTATATTAAAAACTTTATATTTATTCATGTTATTATGAATTTAAATGCATTCCTGACACCTCTAAGCCTCGTTAAACAATCTGTAAATATACCTAAATTACACTTTTGTGTTGTTCAGTGCCACTTCTGTAGTATAAAGATGAATTTTGTTGATGCTGATTTCATTTGATTGGTAACTTATTCTTCCTGACTGTGTCTTATTATCCTAATTTAATTTATTGTTTTTACTTAATTTTTTATAAATATATAAAAATACATATATTTTTTAAGAAATATATGTTTATAAATATAGATTGCCGATCTTGATATAAGGTTAGATAAAATGCCATTACAAAGGTGTCTCTGCAAATCACTTTAAGGAGTTAAATATTGCCTCGTAATGAGAAGGTTAATTTTTGTCATTGATCAGAAGGCACTCCAAAATTTTTGACTGTGCATCTACATTTTTTACAATATGAATGAAACCGTGGTACACAATTCCTTTTGAAAGGAACGGTAAATGGGTCAAGGAACTCAGGCATCAATATGTCCAGGTATTGTCCAGGTATGGTGTCTATCCATTATGTCTTGTTCTATAGCGAGTTTTGCACTATGCTACTCCAGATGTAAACAGACAGACATGTAAATGGACAGTAGGATATGCTAAAAGGCATCTACACATGCTTTTATGTTTAACCTGCCAATAACACATACAGTAGATGTCGAAAAACATAACTGGGAAAAGTCATTATGTCATTGTGCTACGATTGGCTATTATGTTGGTGTTAGATAGCAAACGTGCTAGTATTTTGACAGAACGATTAAAATATTGTGTTGGATTTTTCATGGTCATTGGAGAATACATTTTGAAAAGACTTCAAGTAAAATCAGACAAATATGCCTAGATAGCAATAAAAGACAAAACTGAAATCTGTCCTTTATCATGCATTAAATGACAACCAATGAAACCGTTTCATAGACAATGGAGTAGAGGATCCAAATGCAAGGCTTTATTATGAAACATGGTTAAAACAGGCAGGGTCAAAAACCAGCAAACAGTATAATCCAAGGCCCAGGCACTTTGCTCCAACTTGCCTCAACACACCTGCTGGTAAGTTTCTAGTATGCTTATAAGAGCTTGATTAGCTGGTTCAGGTGTGTTTAATTGGGGTTGGAGCTAAGCTCTGCAGGACACCGGCCCTCCAGGACCGAGTTTGGGCACCCCTGAGCTAAACATTCAATCACCAACAAAGACAGAGAGTGTGTGTGCTACTTTTAAAGTTTTTCTAAAGTGGAGAAATCTGAACTGATGATGAGATCTGATGAGAGACAGGTGATGCAATTGATGAGTCCGTGCAAAGGATTATGGGAAATGGAGTCCTGGGTAAAGTGGCAAGAGTCTGGAGTGGAGTGCCCACTAGTGAAGCTCACAGGCACTCCAGCTAGAGATCATGACAATAACAAAAGTGTAGACACAATGTAAATCGATTATAACTGAGGTTTGTGAGATCGCGACGAACTGAGATAAATGACAACGTGTTAATGATTATAAAGGGAGTTGTGATATTCATTTTATACAACAGTAAACAAGAAGTTTATATTAAATGGTTTACATTTTAGGAGCACTGTTGCGTTAATGAAAATAGTTTTGACAAAATGTTTGACTGTGCACCTACATTTTTTACAATAGGAGCACAAGTGCTCATTCTCCTTTTTTATTACGCACAAGGGGTCATTAATTATGCTTACATTATCACATGTGCAGATTCCTACACAATGTATCTTTAATTTATCAGAATTTCAATGAAACATTATAAATGGTAAATGGGTCAAGGAACTCAGGCATCAATATGTCCAGGTATGGTGTCTATCCATTATGTCTTGTTCTATAGCGAGTTTTGCACTATGCTACTCCAGATGTAAACAGATAGACATGTAAATGGACAGTAGGATATGCTAAAAGGCATTTACACATACTGTGCTTCATTTCTTTAAAAAAAGTCATAGTTGGAGGCTAATTAGACCCCACATAAAATAATTTATAAGGCAGGGTTTAACCTGCCAATAACACATAAAGTAGATGTCGAAAAACATAATTGGGAAAAGTAATTATGTCATTGTACTACGATTGGCTATTATATTGGTGTTAGATAGCAAACGTGCTAGTATTTTGACTGAACGATTAAATATTGTGTTGGATTTTTTCATGGTCATTGAGGAGAATACACTTTGAAAAGACTTCAAGTAAAATCAGACAAATATGCCTAGATAGCAATAAAAGACAAAACTGAAATCTGTCCTTTATCATGCATTAAATGACAACCAATGAAGCATAGTTTGATCCATATATTATCTGTAGAAATAACCTAAAATGAAAAACACCTATACATTGCTTATTGTGCTCCAAGCAGGGAATGTTTAAGAGCCCATGATTTAATTCATGATTGACCATGAACAGAGTGGAATGTACCTCCCCCACTTTGCATAAAGAACATGGAACTGTCACTCATAGGTAAACTGAAGGTTACTTAGGCAACCTGAATAGACTCAGAAGGTCAAAGGGTTATTTAGAGATGTGGGTCCAGTTAAGAAATGGGGCCAGTGGTCAACACTGGCAGCCTTTTACATTCCTGGTGTTGCAAGAGGGGGGTTACTATTTAAAGGTCAAGGTCAGCTTTGTAACAATGATATCGGTTTTCTCCAGAACTGCCTTAAACCATACTGCTGACTAAATAATTCAAACTTAAATGATTATATTAATTCCTAGCTTTTTCTAGGAGTTTTTTTAGTTATTATTATTTTTATGGGTAATGATGAAAACATTGAAACTGCTTAATGAAGCTTTAAAATTATATCAACACTACAGAGACCTGAGGAAAAGCGGGGATTAAAGTCCAAAATCTGACTTGAAATAACCTAACAAATCAATCGGGGCTAAAGCAGTTCCATAAACGACAATGTAAATTCACACAATCTCACTAATTTGTGAAGGCTTAATCTTAAACAGCCCTTAATGTCGATCATGGATCAAATCGATCCACCATGGCAAACAGCGAATATATTTGTGCTGTTTAATGCATTTGAGACGTTGTGTTTTCCTTAGTGCATAACTGGCATGTCACAAGTATATTTTTTAAGTCATGCAAATATATCCATTTTGCTTGCTGTCAGGAGTGGGCGAGGCATACGCGAGTGAACGAGCGCTGCTGGCACATGCACGCTAAACAGACGGAACACAATAATTCTGAGTCAAATATGCATTTTGCTCAAATATTCGTTGTTGGACATTAAATGTGCCTTTTGTAGAATTTTAAAACTACATATAGGTGAATTCTAATGATAGCAGTAACTGTAAAGGGACTATTGTAATGCGTTCCTATTGTTCAGTGTTAGAGGAGCTCAGCTTAGTCTGACAGTTTGCCTGCCCTGGACCAGGTTAGCTTTCCAGCATAAGTTGCCACAGTGACTGATTTTGATCTTTGTTAAATTTGTTTTATGGAACCAAATCATTTGACAGTGAGTCAGACTAATTGAAATAAGCCTGGCCTATTTGGTAAACTTGTTTTATGAAACAGGCCTCGAGGCGTTAGAAGTCAGTAGTCACATAAGTTAATTTATGATTTGATGTCTGTCTGAACCAAAAAAATTAATGCGATCATATTTTTTCCATTGCATCGAATCGAAATCGGATCGCACTGCATCGTAATAGGGGTGAATCGTATCGCAACGCAACGCTAACTACTTCATATGCATCTTCAATGTATCGTATCGTTGGCTATGCATCAAAATGCATATCGCATCTGCCTCAGTTATAGAGATGCACATCCCTAATATATATACAGAGGTGGAAAATCCCAGGGGTCAGAAAGTAAAAGTCCTGCCATATGTTTATTCCACCTATTGAACTCAGCCAGCTGATTTCACCAGAGGTGGAACCAAGTCATTCCTTTCAAGTCACAAGCAATTCTCAAGTCAAATCCCAAGTCCTCAAAGAGCTAAAGTTAATGAGATAATTAAGTGACTAATTAAATGATGATTGGACATAAGTGATGAACACCTGCTGTTAACAATCGACATCACTGAAGAAAAGAGAAACACAAGAACTACAACTGACTTCAGCCACAGCCTTGGATGGAATCAACTGAATAAATAAATAAATAAAAAACACAAGTGTGTGTGTCTTAATAGTACAGGAGTTCAAATTTTAATATGCATTGTTGATTTAAAATTAATTCACTACTTTTAGAGCAACACTCCGCTTGCATGCTGCAGTTTCACAGGATTGGTCATGCAAAACCTCAACATATAAATGAAAAAAGGGAAAAAAATAAGTTATTTTGAATATAATCAGGCCAGCTCATGATGACCTCTCTGCTTTACTAACACCACATGCAGTGCAACAAAGAGATCTAATACAGGAAGTCAAGGGCCCAACTAACACAAACACTGATCTCCATGATGGTGGCATCATTGTAACCAATAAAACATCAACATCTGATCCTCTGTAATTCTCAATAACAGCAGGTGTTAATCACTAATGCACAATCATTATTTAATTAGTCACTTAATTATCTCATTAACTTTAACTCTTTGAGGACTTGGGATTTGACTTGAGACTTGCTTGTGACTTGAAAGGAATTACTTGGTCCCACCTCTGTACATCTCTCTCTGTCTGTCTGTATGGGTGTGTAAGTTTATATATCCTGGTGGGGACTTAAACTTGAATACAGATTCATGAGGACTCGTGTCACGGTGGGGACCTAAATTGAGATCCACATGGGTACAAATGCTTATAAATCATACAGAATGAGTTTTTTTTTTTTTGAGAAAGTAAAAATGCAGAAAGTTTCCTGTGACAGGTAGGTTTAGGTGTAGGGTTGGATTAGGGGATAGAAAATATTGTTTGGTCAGAATAAAAGTCATAGAAGTCTATGGAAAGTTCCCACAATTCACAGAAACAAACGTGTGTATGTGTGTGTGTGATCATTTTATGTATACTGAATCTGTGGTTAAACAGTATCAAACCCAAGTCTTTTGATTTTAGACATTGTCACATTATGAACATTATGTCTTACTTCAGAGCTCCGAAATGACAACTACACAATCACAATTACAAGAAAAAACAAATCCCATGACTCCCCATGAAGTGAACGTATGGAGAAAACATAATAAGGGTTGCCAGACATATAAAAAAAATGTAGAAGCTCTAATTGAATGTTTAATCGTTTCCAAGTGCAAAGACAACATCAAATCTTCAAACCGATGCACTGCTTTAAATGGGTTTGCATACTTTCAATTCAATCCGACCTGCTTGTGAGACAATAAGGATGCAAATGCAATAACATTGTTATCACCTGGAATATCAAATATGCTAATTTCAGCCCACAGCTTTAGCTTTCCCTCACACACTTTAGAAAGTGTGTCAAATATAGTGGACCAGTAAACCGTCAATGTAGGGCCAAAACATGTGGGATAAATCTACATCTGTAAAACATCTTACACATCAGAGATTGTCTTACTATAGGGTGATAAGGGGATCTGTATTACTTACTATTGGAGAAAGCGTAACGGCTAACTTTGATCACGTGTCCCTTAATAACCAATCACATTACAGCCTTGACATCATTGAATTTCAGTCAGAGTTGTGCGACACTCAATCGCCATTTACAAATCCCATAGGAATGAAAGAGAAGTGCTGTAAGCTGAATCACACCTGTCGCAAAAAGTTAGCGACTTCTCTTATAAAACAGCCTTTTTTTCATGGTAAACTCTAAAAATAGTTAAATCCAAAAGTATTGTTTAGTGTCAAACATGTTGAAGATTAGCAAATAGGCTGTCGATTCATTAAGTGATAAGCCGTTTCCTCTAAAAAGCTGCTTATTCAGCATTGTGAAGCCTCTCCTACATTGGAGAGCCTCTAAGTCTCCTTTCCCACGTACTGCCAGACCGGAAGCGTTAGCTTTAGCCATTACGCTTTTTCAGCTAATGTTTGCAGGCTTGCCTTCTAGTGGCTTTGTCACAAATGTCTTACCAAAAGTATGATTAAAAGAAGGCATTCATGCTATGCTTAGATGCAAAAGGTACAAAATCATAAACTGTATTAAGTTCATTCATGCACAGTATGTACTTTGCAGTGCACTGCTCCAAATACCATTTAAACATTTTAATCCAATCTTTTTCTTCCAATCACTCCTGATCTTATCTATTTCTACACTGTACTTTTACACTGTTATAGACATTTATATTTGTAGAAATAATATACCCCTTGACAGTGAGAAATTCTTTGATCACAATTTATTAATAGCCACTGAAGCAACTGAAGAAGTATACAAAAGTTGGATCTACTTTATGAATTTGGGGCCAAAACCTTAGCAAAAAACTACCCTTAGCAAAAAAACTTCTGGTAAACTGAACTAAATTTTCTTGGATCTTCATTTGATTTCAGTAAAAGTGTAATCAAAGCTCAGTAAGACACTTTGGCAAAGTGCCTTGAGATAGACAGTGTTCAAACTATCTACAGAGTAGAAGGGGAAAATTTAACAGAAAACGTCTTATAAAATTTAGTTGGCAATCTGTCTGTAACAGATCGGCCAGGCTCCGCTACCACCCAATCACAGCGATCCCTCTCACCTGAGTTCTGAGCACCTGCACCTGTCACCCATCAAGCACCTCATTACCAGCCGGCATAAAAGCACACACCTCAGACACCCTCACTGTCTGGTCTCGTATACATGTAGAGGACTCAATGACTTTGCTACTGAATTCCTTTGAATACTTTTTGCATTACTTACCTCCTGTGTTCCTCCTAGTGTCTCCTCGTCTCCAATTGTCTCCTGTATCTCCTAATTCCCAGATCGCTGAGGTGTGTGCTTCCCCCGAGTACCTTCCAGCTTCAATCAAGCCAAAGACACCAAAAGCCAGCACTTCTTCGCCTACCATCATCGCTAGTCCCATGGCCTGACCGGCGCCCTACTCTGGTTCGGCAGAGGAGTGCAACGGATTTCTCCTCCAGTGCAATCTCACCTTTAAGATGCAACCACATTCATACCCCACCGACACCTCTAAAATTGCTTTTATTATCTCCCTGCTAACAGGACCTGCACTGCAATGGGCGGAAACGATCTGGACTCAGGCCAGCCCCGTCATTCAAGATCTGCAGAACTTCCTTGTGCATTTTCGCGAGGTGTTTGGAAGGACAGACAGAGATGCCGCTGTGGGAGAGCAACTCTATCGTTTACAACAGGGGACCATGTCAATTGCCGAATACTCGCTGAAGTTTAGGACTCTCGCTGCGGCGAGTGGATGGAAGAGAGAGCGCTACTGACCACCTACAGAGAGGGGCTGGAACCCCAGCTTCGGTTACAGCTCGCTGCCTATGATGATTCATTTGGATTGGAAAAGTTCATGTAATTGTCCATCTGATGCTCGAGCCGCATGCAGTCCTGTCTAGCCGATATACCCGTCCACGACACAACCTCCAGCCTCTGCCGACCAGAGCCCAGTTTATCCTCCAGAACCAGCACCAGAACCCATGATCGTGGAAAAGCAACGATTATCTTCCACTGAGCGGCAGAGAAGGCTGACCTGGGGTCTCTGTTTATATTGTGGAGCTCCAGGGCATCTGATCTTGACATGCCCCCTGTGCCTTCCACGTCCCGTGGCGAGTGTGATTCAACCTGATATTATTAAGATGGAGCCCCTCACTACCTGTGTAATGCTTACTGCCTCTGA
>NW_015505993.1:278785-279362 GCF_001515645.1 Sinocyclocheilus grahami
GAGGCCCTTCCTGTGAATTCCACCTCCATTGAGAGTCCCATCGAGAAGCAATCCTTAGAAATTCCAGCCTGCTATGCCCTCTTCAGAGACGTGTTTTGCCCCAAACAAGCCTCCCACTTACCACTACATCAGCCATGGGACTGCGCCATCGATCTCATTCCGGGTGAGCCAGTGCCTCGTGGAAAGATCTATTCCCTATCGCTTCCTGAGCAGAAGGCCATGGAGGAATACATCAAGGAGGCGCTGGGTCAAGGTTACATCCGTCCATCTAACTCCCCTGCGGCATCAAGCTTCTTCTTCGTGGCCAAGAAGGATGGAGGCTTGAGGCCCTGTATCGATTACCAAGCACTGAACAATATCACAGTCAAGTTCCGATATCCTCTTCCCCTCGTCCCAAGTGCCCTTGAGCATCTCCGTGGGGCCACCATCTTCACTAAGTTGGACCTCCGCAGTGCTAATAACCTCATCCGGATACGTGAGGGGGATGAATGGAAAACTGCCTTTGTGACCCCTACTGGCCACTACAAGTATCTGGTCATGCCCTATGGACTTGCAAATGCCCCCTCCATATTCCAGG
>NW_015505993.1:280183-302499 GCF_001515645.1 Sinocyclocheilus grahami
AGCCAGGCCGAACATCGCCAGCACGTTGTGGAGGTCCTCCAGCGCCTGAGAGAGCCCCACCTATTCCTCAAGGTTGAAAAGTGCACCTTCCACCAACCCACAGTACAATTCCTGGGGTATGACCTTGACCATACCGGTATCCAGATGGACGAGGGGAAGGTGGAAGCTATAACCTCCTGGCCAGAACCCACCACGATTAAAGAGCTCCAATGATTCCTGGGATTTGCCCATTTTTACTGTCGCTTCATTCTTGGCTACAGCAGGATCACCAACCCCCTCACCAACTTACTCTGAGGGAATCCCAAGTCTCTGTCCTGGACTCCCGCGGCCTTAGAAGCTTTCTCCTCCCTCAAGAGAGCCTTCACTAGCGCCCCACTCCTAGTCCATCCAGATCCCGACCTCCCCTTCGTCATGGAAGTTGACGCCTCCACTACAGGAGTGGGGGCAGTGCTGTCCCAGCAGCAGGGGAACCCAGCCAGACTCCACCCATGTGCCTTCTTCTCACAGAAGCTCAGCCCGGCGGAAATTAACTATGACATCGGCAACGGAGAACTCCTTGCCATCAAGCTGGCCCTAGAAGAGTGGAGGCATTGGCTGGAGGGGGCAGCCCATCCATTTACCGTACTGACCGACCACAAGAACCTCCAGTACCTTCGTGAGGCAAAAAGTTTAAACCCCCGCCAGGCCCGATGGGCATTATTCTTTACCAGGTTAAATTTTACCATTACTTATCGCCCTGGCCCCAGAAACGTCAAAGCAGACGCCTTGTCACGTATTCACAGTCACATAGAAGGCCCCGAAGAACTGGAAAGCATCATCCCACCAAAGATGATCGTCAGTCAGATCGAATGGAATTCCCCTTCAGTGGCCTCCAACACAACTCCTAACAATCCGCCGGGCTGTCCTCCAGGATGCGAGAATACTTTTTGTATGCTAAGAAAACAAAAATAACGACTTTATTCAACAATTTGTCAATCAACAATTCAACAATCACCCTGGAGAGTATCCACTGAACATAAACAGTGTATACTATTCTGTGTCAGCTGCGTCATGCGTACAAAAAGTATTCTCGTAGCTTCGTAAAATTATGGTTGAACTCCAGATGTCACATGGATTATTTTAGCGATCTCCTTGCTCCGTTTCTGGACCTTGATTGTGGTAATTGCATTGCTGTCTATGAGAGGGTCAGAGAGCTCTCAAAATTCATCAAAAATATCTTAATTTGTGTTCCGAAGATGAACGGAGGTCTTACGGGTTTAGAACGACATGAGGGTGAGTAATTGATGACAGAAATTTCATTTTTGGGTGAACTAACCCTTTAAAGGGCACTTATATGCTCCTTTTTACAAGATGTAATATTGGTTGTGAAGTGAAGTTTCAGCCCAAAATACCCAACAGATCATTATAACAGCTGGAAAATGTCATTTTTGGGGTATGTCTAAAGAAAAGAGCTGTTTTGGAGTGTATGGCTTTAAATACAAACAGTGTTGCCAGACGTACGATAATTATCGTATGTGTACGATCATTTTGACCTCTGTAGGGTATACTATCAATAATGAAAAAAATCCCATAATGTACGATAATTTCAGAATTTGATGACAATTCAAATGATAGTAGTTGTAGTCATAGGGCTTTTATACTCATACACGAAATCAGCTCATTACAGACACCTAAATGCGCTCGTGGACACCTCAGAGTGTGTTAGGAATGCAGGAGGGTGCCCTGCTTTAAAGACCGAGACACACTGCGCGATTTTCGGCTGTCCCACATGAAAGATTGGCATCGTGAAACAATCGTGGTGAATCAGAAATCGCCACGATTGTTTCACGATGCCAATCTTTCATCTGGGACAGCCGAAAATCGCGCAGTGTGTCCTGGGCTTTAAAACCAACGAGCACTATGTTGCGCGGTCCATGACGGCAAGAACCCCCTCAACATCTGGCAACACACAGACTTCCGATGACAGCAACTCAGATATGGAGTTAACAGTTAAAGTCTGTCTACACTGGACAAAGCGAGTGGTAAAAATCATTTTAATACGTCATCAACAGGGCCGCATTAAGACCTTACAGGGCCCTGGGGCTATGACTTACTGCAGGGCCCCCTATTACAAATAAAATGTACTGTGTGTATATATAGCTTTAAATAGGATTTTTATCCGATCAAAATTGATGCATTGAAATTTCATAAATCTTGTTACCAATTTCAATACTAAAAAAGAAATAAAATAAAAAATACTAACCTAAGTAAAAACAAGCTTATACTTAAGACAAGTAAACAGCCACAAATTACAAAAAATAGACCTACTTGAAACACTTAAAGCACTGAATAAGAAATTATATTGTTTAAAATAAATGTACAAATAAACTGAATAGACTTCACTGTATAAATTCAATATACATTCATTCTTTATTTTACAAAATTTTATTTGGTCAAGGACAGTGAGTGATTTTCTTTCTAATGTTTGATTAACATCATTGACATAAATTTTAACAGCAGCTAAATTAGGCTGCTTTAGAGGAATAGCTCACCCACAAATTAAAGGTCTGTTGTTGTTCTAAACCTGTATGAGTTTCCTTCTGATGTTGAATGTAAAAGTATATATTTGGAACAATACTGGTAACCCAACAGTTGCTGGGCCCCCATGACTTCCATAGTATGAAAAACAAAATACACTACTGGAGTCAATGGGACAAGAAACTTTTTAGTTACGAACATTCTTCAAAATATATATTTTATTATTTTTAAATAATGACAGTATTTTCATTATTGGCTGAACTGTCCCTTTAAAATCATCATCATATTAGGGTCTCCCATAGCCTACTACTACACTTGCTTTATATTTACCTATTAACGTTCATTTACGACACAAATGACTGTGTTGACGAGACAGTTTGACACATAACATTTGAATGTTTAAGCACAAGGTGCGAAAAATAATTCAAGTTTAGACTGGAGCTGTACTAGCAGGTGCACGCCACACGAATCAGGCCGTAACCGTCTTAATGCTCGCATTTGCCAAAATGAATTCTGTCCCACGGCTTAATGAACAAATTAAATTTGTTTTTAAACCATAATGCTTAAAATGCGTTTAAATGAAAAGCTTAATGCCACGCAAAACGATTGATATATTTCTACCGGTTTATCTCTCAACCCATAAGCGAATATATTTTGTTCAAACACAAAAGGCAATATACATCCATCAAGTTGTTAACTTGTTAATCAAACAAAGCTAAAATCTGTGGGGACGATGACGCTGTGATTTTATCTGCTCCATGTACCCGGTTCACTTGCTGTTTCACAACTTCCACTCCATCATCAGCTTTAGTAAAATAACCTGATAGCTGGGGATTTTACTGACTAACTCATGTTTTCCCCTCTCTCTTCATTATTTTTTTCTTTTTTAGAATAGCCCCTCTCTCGCTTTCTTTGGTTTACATTTTTATTTATCGAAGATTGTTCTTTGCATGACCATTTTCAGATTATGCCAGAACGAAGTGAAGAGAGGTGAATGCAGACATTGCAGCGATCACCTGATTTATACGTGGTGCACGGGTCGTTCAAAAGTAAAAAAATATAGAATAAATGCATGTGATTGTAAACCAAATTCAAACGTGACGTTTTAATCTCTAAAGGTAATGCATGGAATATATGGAAAAGCACCACTAAATAATAGCGTTAATAAGTGAGAGGCGGGGCTTTGGCAATCGGCGCTACCGATGACCAGTCAATCTACTCCACAGGCCTACTCCTTGTCCGGGCTTATCCTAGCCCAATGGTTAATGCGGCCCTGGTCATAAATAGAATGAGGCATCAGTTTACTGTCAGGGATGTATCGTATAGTGTTGCGCATCCAGTGCAGACAGAGTCAAGTTTCCATCCAGTTTTTGCGCTGTTTTGTTATCGACAAAGAGAATATGCCTAAAAAAACGTTGCGAAAATTGCTGTCTACAGCCTGTTTCCATTCAAATGATCTTTTACTGATAAAATGGTGTGCGTTATGACGTCATCCCTAAAAACACAAATTGAGTGGTTCTGAGCGAATGAATGAAACGCATTTGTCCATGTTTCACTCCGTCTCGAATCGCCCTCGTGGAAAGAGCTTGAGGAACAGTGTCTCTTCCACGGCTTTCAACTCGTTTTTTTTAGTCTGTACGACATTCACATTACATGATTTGACTCATTTTTGCGTAGAAAGGGCGACAGCGCACCGCATTAAAAGAAATGATCATTCATGTTTTCATAACCGCTGGCCAAATTCAAAAACGAAAATCATCCTTGAGAGCAAGGGGGCCCCCTGGTGTTTCGGGAGCCCTATACGCAGCTTGCGTATTTTGCGTTAGGGCTGTGCGATTAATCGAAATCGCGATTTGAGACGTTGCGATTTCCTAATCGCAAAGCCTGCGATGTGGATGCGATATTACTCTGTTCCAGAGCATATGCATGACTGCCAACCTTGAGTTGCAGTCTTACTTGCTCTGGGCAAGAGTGAGCGCACCTCCGTTCTCCCCAATCAGCACTGCTCTAGCCAACTGCGTAAACACCCACCCAAAAAAAACCGGAGAGCGACGGGAGAGAGACAGAGTGGGATTATGGCGTCTACTGGGTCAGATTGATAGTTAGGCAAATTAAAACTAAAGAAAACCGTATGCAACTTAAGCTTCGAAATGATAGAAATAAGTTTATAATGCATGTTGGCTATTCCCAATTCAGAAGAGAACACAGCCTGTGTCTGTGAATGCTTCTCATACTCGCTCCTCTCTGCCCCACGCGGCGCGAATCCCGTTCATGCTTGCCGCACTCACGCAGCCTGTCTCGTAATGCTCGTTTATACTCGCACCCGGCTCAGCACCGCAAGTCTTCACGAGCGCATCTGGAAATATGGATGAGGCTTGACGCACGCGCGCAACCTGTGTCGACTCGCGCCTGGCTCCGCGTTTAAAACGAATGTAAATTTGGTCTAACTGCTTGCTAATTACACTTGGATGAAATTAAACATTCAGCACATTTTCCACTTGCCCTTAAAATCCCAAATACTTAAAATGAATAAATCAGTAACATATGTAATACTTTAATAATTGACTTAAGAAATACAGTTCTTTATTTATAAAAAATAAACAAATATTTTCTGTGAAATTAAGTTAATTCTGTAAAAAATAGTTATACCATTATAATCTTGCCTGCTGAAAAAACAACAACAATAGAAACCCTCCCAAAACACAATAACAAATTTAATGGATTTCAGGGTTATAATGGGAATTTGTTTGGTTTTAATGTAAACTATAGTCTATTTGATGGATTCTATTGGTGGGATGTAATCTGGCAGATGGCTACCAATAGAACAACAGTAATTCCTATTGGAATAATGCCCAAAACAAAAAGGAAACTATAAGAATTTCTGTGATGGTTTCTATAGTTTTCTAATGATACCCATACTGTGCTACACATTATTGACAATCAGTGTTGGGAGTAACGCATTACAAAAGTAATAATATTACAGTAGTATATTACGTTTTGCTGTAACGCAGTAATATAACGCATTACTAATACAATTTGGGTAATATTATTACTCGTTACAATCTCAGTAACGCAAGTTACAACAACATATTACTAACACCGCAAAACAGCACCAGAGAAAAAGATTCCGCGGGTAACATAGTTTGTCTATCTTCTGTTGCTGGAATTGAGGTTGAGATGACTGCAGATACGGATTCTACATTTGTGAGATGGACACACTCCTGTTATTTTCAGTTTATCAGAGAAAAGGATAAGAATGCTTAGCAATATGTGCGACACCAAACTCTCAACATGGAGAAATAGCACGAGTAAAACCTGGAAACACCTGGACTGGTGCCACTAACAGAGAGAGCTGCAGGGTCGGAGAAGAAGAAAAGGCGGCGGACGAGCGCAGACAAGCAACAAAAATTAAGTTGAACTAAAAATAACAAAATCTATTTTTATTAAATCATAGTCTATATGTAAAATGATGTGATAACTTCCCCGTGCTGAGATGCGTCGTATCATGTGTCGACGATAGCCAGATATATTGTCAAAACAAAGCATCAACAATTGGCAATATTACGAGGATTTAGCATTTCCAAGTAATGTAGGCCTGTTACATTCTTCTTATTATTAGGCCTATTATTATTATTAGGTTACTTTTATGATTAAATTACATGAAATTATTGCGCCGCAACACATTTTTTTTTAAACCGGTCTATTAATTGATACAATTGAATCATAGGCCTATAATTAAAATTATTAACACTGCAGTCATCAATGAAAATTAAGAGCAGCTTTATTTCGTGCACAGATTTTCAAAAACAACCTGTTTAATGTTGCTACCATAACATCGCTTTGGTACAAAAAGAGACTCTGGACAAAATCAGTGAACCTGTTTTTTTTTTTTTAAAGATGGCAATGTCACTTGCGAATCATAACCATCAGCATTACATAATGTGCTTTAGCTTTTTTTTTTTACCACAACAAATGTGATGAGAAACACAATAGTTAAAGCAGCCAAATTAAATAATGTTATAAAATCAAGGTTCAAGATCCCAACTAAAGCAAACACTGATCTCCATCATGGTAGTGTCCCAAAACAACAACTTCTAAACCTCTGTTAATTTTCAGTAAGCACTTCTCTACACATCTGACAGAAATAGCACCAGTCTGGTTAGTAATGTGAAGCTGGTGATGCTGTTTTAGGAGTTGTTTAATCAGATCTTGAGAGATTTAATGTCTTTTATTTCAGTTGATTTCATCTAAGGCTGTGGCTGAAGTCAGTTGTACTTCTATTTTCTTCAGTGATTCTGCTTGTTAAGAGCAGCTGTTCATCACTAACGCTCAATCATCACAGAATTAATCACAGAATTATCTCATTAACTTCAGCACTGCTTCACTCTGTAGTATGGACACAATATAAGTGTTCATTTAAAACTGAGGATTTTGTTGTGGGGTTTAAAGGGTTAACTAGTGCATAATATATGGTTTTAACTGATCTCGGGTCAATGTTATAATTTATAATAAAATTAACAAGTTCAGTTTTAATAGTGATAATTACACTTTCATGAAAACATTTGGTTTGTAAAAGGTATCATCTGAGGGTGTACGGAAAGCATTTGGCAACATAATATGAAAAATAGAGATATATTTTGAAGAAGTTCACATTTGAAAATCATCTTTGAAAGATTTCAGACTGTCAATAAGATTCAGGAAAACATGAAAAGGCAGCTGATGAATTATAGATGATTAATTACAAATTATTATAACAAAGGATTTGGCAGAGTGTTTTGTATGGCAAGCCGTTCAGGAAATAATACATGTGTATTGTGTGAATATGGATTGGTTCACTGGTTGAATGTATGGTTTAATGACAAATTTATAATACATTGGTATAACCAGACATATATTGGTTTAGATATCGGTCTGATCACATGCACATGCACATGACTACGTCACTTCCTGTTTGTTGCTGCCGTGTGGTTTGAGTTTGAGCTCCGTCAAGTTAATTCTTTGTCGTCTAATTTTTTATCTTAAAATCAATTTTATACACCATCCTTTTTCAGTTTTATAACGTGTGAATATATCCCCTATCGTATTCTACAACAAAAACAATCAGAGCGTTTGCTCCTGTATATGTTGGTTTGTTCAAGTAAACATTGGGCTCCTCAAATATGCAATGGTTTCCTCAACTATATATTGGTTAAGATAAATCGGTTCTCTTTCGAAACTACACTTGTACTGCGTCTTGCTAGACGCATATGGGAAAAAGCCTTTTTTCTCCTGAACTGAAGCCTTTTTTCATTCACGCAGTGAAACTGCATGGCCATTGGTTCGTGCAGTGTATTAAAAAAATGAACCAATGGCTAGGCAGCGGAGCCTATGGCGACGAAGCCCGCCAAACCTGCCAAAGACCGCCAGAATGGGCGGGGCATCTGGCTATATAAGCGGGCATTCGGCACAGGATTCTCAGATTTCTTCTCCTTCAGCGACGACTCTACGCTCATCACTGATCCTGAAAGCCTGCTCGCCATTGACACACCTCGCACCTGGATTGAGCCCTCCCTGCTCGGCTGACCGGCTCTCTTCACGCCTCAGCATCGCAGCAGTTCTGGTCCTGTTCCCCTGCCACCATCCGGCAATACTGAAAGAGCTTATTTCTAGGAGGTAAGCCCTAAAAGAGCAAATTCTAGTGACGTTGTTGCAAATGTCGCGCTGCGAGTGTGGCTCGTGCAGGGAATATTGCACGATGCAGAAGGGCAGTGAGTGCCGTCACCTGTTTGGGCAGCCCCCACACAGAGACTGCTCGCTCACTGAGATGGAATGCTCTCGTTGAAGCATGAGTCTCGCCCTTCTCCACTCACGGACCGCCTCCACTGAAGGCAGCCCCGCTCTCCCGTTTCTCCTCTCTCAGCAAGCCTCGGAGAGAGAAACGGCGAAGCCTGGGAACTAAGCAACCGGGGTCTGAGCAATCTCAAGCCCGACAAAGAGCCTGCGTACTCGCTCTCCCCGCTGTGCTTCGATCCGTGTCTTGCACGTAAGGATCAGTGTCCCTCTTTACTTCGAGCGGCTCTATCCTCCTAAGTAGATCGGAGCAGATGCTGCCATTGGCAGCTTTGAATTGTGTGTGTCACTGGCTGCGCTCACAGACATGGGCTGCTCTTACCACGAAAGCAGTCTGCCCCTGTTCATTCGCGGAAGGCGGCCCTGCCTCCCCACTCTCATGTTTCTCTCCTCCCAGTTACCTCGGAGGAAGCAACGGCGAGCTCGCGGGTTGAGCGATCAGGCAGAGCAATTTCATACCGGCACACATCAGGCGTGCTCAATCTACCAGTGTGTGTTACACGTGAGAATCAGTGCTCCTCATTCACGAGCAGCTTAATCTTCCTGGGCAGATCAAAGCAAAACGCTGGCAGCTTCGCA
This sequence comes from Sinocyclocheilus grahami, assembly GCF_001515645.1. Taxonomy (NCBI): domain Eukaryota; kingdom Metazoa; phylum Chordata; class Actinopteri; order Cypriniformes; family Cyprinidae; genus Sinocyclocheilus; species Sinocyclocheilus grahami. The sequence goes on from NW_015505993.1 coordinate 289,109, forward strand.
TTTGTGTGTGTGTCGCTGAGCCCTGCCCCGCACTTGTGTTTCTCTCCTCCCAGTTACTTGGAGGTAGAAATGATGAACTCATGGGTATAAACGATCAGGCTTGAGTGATTTAATGCTGGTAAAGCCCCCGCATGCATCACTCTCCACGCAGCTTTTTGATCTGCCAGTGTGTTTACACGTGGGGATCGCCGCCCCTCATTGTCAAGCGGCTCAATCCTCCTGGGCGGTTTGGAGCAGAACGCGTTGTCACCAATGATTCAATATCACTGACAGCTTTGTTTTTGAACGCGCCTCTCGCCTGGGCCACGCCCACGCTGAGGCTGCGCTGCTGAGACAGACCGCTTTTGCAACGAGAGTTTATGTCTCGCTCTGCTTTGCTCGCGGCTCGACTTCTTCAATGAGGATGGCCCCGCCCCTCCCCTCATCCGCTACGAGCGGATTTGAGAGAATGCGCACAGCATTTTTGATCTGCCAGAGTGTTTACACAAAGATCATCAAAACTCCTCATCTAACGAGTGGTTTGATCTTTTTAGGTGGATTAAAAGAGAATGCTGTCACTAATGATTATCACTGACAGCTTCAAATTGAACGCGTCTGCGCCACGCCCACGCTGAGGCTGCGCGCACGGGGGCTGACTGCTCTGCTATGAGAGCATTAAGTCTAGCGAAGCATTTTCTGGGAAAGCAAATTTCCACTTCTGAGTGTGGCGTCCCCATACGGTGACCAGCCTCTCAATTTAATCCAACCCCTTGTCACACAGGCCGAGGCCTGTCGGGCCATCTGTGTAGTGTCAATCTGGGTGTTGGAGATAATAAAACGAGGTTATTCACTGCAATTCGCTCGAATACCCCGCGATTCAGCTGCGTGCTTCCCATCTCAGCTTAGAGCAAAGACGCACATGTCCTGCTCTCAGAAGTGATGAATTTGCTAGCGATAGGAGCCGTAGAAACTGTTCCCCCAGCTCAGAGCGAGTCAGGGTTCCACAGTCTTCCACGTCCCCAAAGAGGATGGTGGCCTCCGGCCCATACTTGATCTCAGACACCTAAATCACACCCTCATGAAAAGGTCGTTCAGGATGACTATGCTGACTATATTCGCTCAGGAGACTGGTTCTTTTAGCTGGATGCATACTGGCCCCATGCACTTTTACGAAGTGCATGGACGCGGCTCTCTCCCCTCTTGAGACAGATGGGAATCCGCATTCTCAATTACCTCGATGACTGGCTCGTTCTGGCCCAGTCAGAGGCAGAATTAATATCACACAGGACCCTCCTCCTCAGCCACCTGGTGTGCCTGGGACTCAGGGTCAATTTTGCCCCCATATATATATATATATACTGTTGTATATATATATGCACTTTGCGAGGGCATACCGACTTTCGGCCACTGGTCGAAGGCGGAAAAAGGCTTCCACATCAACTGCCTGGAAATGCTAGCAGTATGTCGAGCCTGTCAGTTCTTCCTGCCGGTCCTAAAGGGGTGCTATGTGCTAATCTGATCGGACAACATGTCTGTGATGTCCTACATAAATCGCCAGGGAGGCCTCTCCTCGAAGCGTTTCTTCACTCCCAAAGGTTGCTAGTTCGAGTCTCAGGTCCGGCAGGAATTGCGGGTGGGGGGAGTGAATGTACAGCGCTCTCTTCCACCTTCATACTGAGGTGCCCTTGAGCAAGGCACCGAACCCCCGACTGCTCCCCGGGTGCCGCAGCATAAATGGCTGCCCACTGCTTCGGGTGTGTGTTTACGGTGTGTGTGTGTGTGTTCACTGCTGTGTGTGTGCACTTTGGATGGGTTAAATGCACAGCACTAATGGGCAAAGTATGGGTAACCATACTTGGTCACATGTCACGTCACATCATATACCGGGCAAATTGAACCAAGGAGCGGACATGCTATCAAGGAGTAATGTCCTGCAGGTCTTTACTGATGCCAGTGCTAAAAGCAGAGCAGTCTTTAGCGATAGCGACCGAATGTTGGCAGGCTGTAGCGGCTCGAAAGCGGGGTGCTTCAGGGCCCTCAGCACAGTGGGTTCCACAGGTAATCAGGCGAGTAAGGGAACAAAAACACAAGGTTCTCCTGGTGGCCCCCCTTTGGATGAACCAGCTGTGGCTATCAGAGCTAACTCAGCTATTGATAGCGGCCCCTTGGCCTGTTCTGCGGAGACAGGATCTCCTCTCTCAAGCGAACGGGACAATATGGCATCCGCGGCCCGACCTATGGGCCCTGCACCTCTGGCCGCTCAACGGCAGCCTTCGAACCTCCCAGAGTGAGTCTTAAACACAATTTCGGAGGCTAGAGCCCCGTCTACGAGATGCCTCTACGCCTTAAAGTGGTCTTTTTTCTCCGCTTGGTGTCTAAACCGTGGCAAAGACCCTCATACTTCCGATTTAACAGAGGTATTGTCATTTCTGCAAGAGCTACTGGATAAGGGACGTTCCCCATTCACGCTCAAAGTCTATGTAGCAGCTATATCCACCTCGTCCCCCTACCATCCCTTCATGGGATCTGCCCACTGTGTTGAGGGCCCTGAAGCGCCCCGCTTTCGAGCCGCTACAGTCTGCCAACATTCGGTCGCTATCGCTGAAGACTGCTCTGCTTTTAGCACTGACATCAGTAAAGACCTGCAGGCGCTCTCTATTAGCCCTGCCTGCCTGGAATTCAGGCCTAACGACACTAAAGTCGTCCTGAAATCAAGGCACGGTTACGTACCTAAGGTGCTCTCCATTCCGTTCAGAGCACAGGTCATTAAGCTCTACGCACTTCCTCCAATTGAAGAGGACAGAGAGCTATCTCTGCTCTGCCCCGTCAGATCTCTGAGAATCTATATTGAGTGTTCCGCCCCCAATAGGCGATGGGAACAACTCTTTGTCAGCTTCGGTAACCGCACCAAAGGGCTTGCCGCTCAACGGCAGCCTTCGAACCTCCCAGAGTGAGTCTTAAACACAATTTCGGAGGCTAGAGCCCCGTCTACGAGATGCCTCTACGCCTTAAAGTGGTCTTTTTTCTCCGCTTGGTGTCTAAACCGTGGCAAAGACCCTCATACTTCCGATTTAACAGAGGTATTGTCATTTCTGCAAGAGCTACTGGATAAGGGACGTTCCCCATTCACGCTCAAAGTCTATGTAGCAGCTATATCCACCTCGTCCCCCTACCATCCCTTCATGGGATCTGCCCACTGTGTTGAGGGCCCTGAAGCGCCCCGCTTTCGAGCCGCTACAGTCTGCCAACATTCGGTCGCTATCGCTGAAGACTGCTCTGCTTTTAGCACTGACATCAGTAAAGACCTGCAGGCGCTCTCTATTAGCCCTGCCTGCCTGGAATTCAGGCCTAACGACACTAAAGTCGTCCTGAAATCAAGGCACGGTTACGTACCTAAGGTGCTCTCCATTCCGTTCAGAGCACAGGTCATTAAGCTCTACGCACTTCCTCCAATTGAAGAGGACAGAGAGCTATCTCTGCTCTGCCCCGTCAGATCTCTGAGAATCTATATTGAGTGTTCCGCCCCCAATAGGCGATGGGAACAACTCTTTGTCAGCTTCGGTAACCGCACCAAAGGGCTTTCCGGTTACGAAGCAAAGACTCTCTAGATGGATAGTAGACTCCATTTCGCTAGCGTACTCTTCTTTCAATGCCCCATTGGAGTACGAGCCTACTCGACAAGAGGCATCCCCTCGTCTTGGGCATGGTCCAGTGGTGTGTCCATTGCGGATATCTGTGAGGCGGCCGGCCGTCCACATTCGCAAGGTTTTATAGCCAATAAGTCAGTTATAAGTTGCAGGCCAGGGTCCTTTCCGCTTGAAGTGACATGCACTGCGTAAACAGATCTGGCAGAGAGCCCTTGGCCGTATCACGCTCAAGCTCTCTGGCATTAGTTCACCTGTTAGCTCTCGACCCCTGGGTGTCGAAGTTACTGGAGTACTCTGGAACGATTAACCAGGCCGGGTGTGACCTCAGGAAGCTCAGTCTGTCTTAGCCTTGGGTTGTTGTTAACTTCTCTATGGGCATTGGTTGCCTATGGAAGTTTGATACTTTTAGTCGTTCCACTACATGCACGGCGTGATTGTACTGTGTTCCCATATGCATCTAGCAAGAAGCAGTACGAGTGTAGTATCGAAAGGGAACGTACTCGATTACTAACGAAACCTCAGTTCCCTGAGATATGGGAACAAGTACTGCGTTGCTATCCATGCTATGTAGCTGCACGACTCAGTCGTTGCTTCAGTCAAAGTAACCTAAGAATCCTGTGGCGAACGCCCGCTTATATAGCCAGATGCCCTGCCCATTCTGGCGGGCTTTGGCAGGCTTGGTGGGCTTCATCGCCATAGGCTTGTGCGGCTCTGCTGCCTAGTCATTGGTTCGTTTTTTAATACAATGCACGAACCAATGGCCATGCAGTTTCACTGCGTGAATGAAAAAAGACTTCAGTTCAAGAGAAAAAAGGGAGCCGAGGTTACGTTAGTAATAGAGTACGTTTCCTCAAGTATACACTGGTTTGTATATACAGTGGGTACGGAAAGTATTCAGACCCCCTTAAATTTTTCACTCTTCTTCAAGTATATTATGGTTTAGATACATTGGTTGGCTCAGGTATACATTGGTTTGTTCAACTGTATATTGCTTTAGAGACATCGGTTTACTCAATCTTATATTGTTTTTTTTTTCAATAATATATTAGCTTAGATACACAGGTTTCCTAAACTATGTATTGGTTAGTATATATTGGTTTATTCAAGTATATATTTGTCTGTATGCATTGGTTTCTTCAAGAATGTATTGGTTTGTATATATATTGTTTTCTTCAAGTATATATTGGTTTAGATATATCGGTTTCCTCAACTATGTATTGGTTAGTATATATTGGTTTATTCAAGTATTTATTGGTTTAGATACATCGGTTTCCTCAACTATATATTGGTTTCTTCACCATCCGTGGCTCCGTTCTTTATTTTGATATATGTTCAGCTGTTCAACCAAAAAATAATATATTCTGGGGGCCTCAGAGTTTTGTGAAAATGAAAAAAAATGCTGATGCTGGCTGGCAATTTTTGAAAGATTTAGCCTCAGCAGAATAAAAAATCTAATATTACAAATTTTCTTGATGTGATTCTCCACTTAAGATGTTTATTAATGCTGAAAATAAATCAGTTGTACATGTAAAATTTCCTTTAGCCACTCAAGGCTATCAGAATTGCTATTAACTGTAAATACAGTGACACTGTCCATTATTACTTTTTAACCCTTGTGCACTGTTCGATTTCTGGTTACACTTATTATGGTCTGGGTCAAATTGACCCAAATTGGATTCAATACAATTCCCCAAAAATCACACTATGGGGGGAAAAAAACATACAATCAGGTAAAAACCCCATACAATTAACTTTGAATGTCAATACTTTTCACACATTACAAATAATAAACATCTGTATTTATGATTTATACAAATATTTTCAACCCCTCTTTTTAAGACTGCCCCTCTCCGACACTTGTGGGACACTTGCCATTATACATTTATAACTATTTCTTAGTCTAAACCTAAAGTAATCTTGACAAACTATATAGCATTTGAAAGCTTTCAGACTTTAATTTTCATATTTAGTGACTGATTTTCAAAAGAAATGACAGAGCAATAGATAAATAGCGATAGATTCTTCATTTGTGATGCTGTCACAAATCCGGTCCGTGGTCTTCCGTCTGCTCGCCACCAGAGGTCGCCGTGACGGTGAGGCAGCTGTGTCGGATTGCGCAGTCGGGCACAGTTGCTCTCCATCAACTGCACTGATCAAAAGCATGATGGGAAACGACTGACTGACGACACAGCTTAATGCTCATTGGTTCAGACAACTGTGATGTTGTGTTCTCTTCTAAAATATTTTATTTTCTATCTGATTTTATGTGATTATGTATTTAAATTATGCATGAATGTTCCCAAACACTATGACAGTGTGATCTCTGTGTGAGATAATGTGATTGTTGTCATATTTCTATAAAAAACTAAAATACATGTTTGTATTAAAGTAAAAATGGATGATAAATATGCCTTTCGTATGGAATTAAATAGCAAGCACTTTGAGTGTCTTGTTGATCATATTTATTTTTATATAAAGGCAACAGAACTGAAATCATGTCATGTTAATCAGCAGCACAGCACGTGAGTGTGAATTACGCGATATCTGCCTTTGATCTCGCAGGTATCTTTTTTATTATTATTATTATTATTATTATTATTATTATTATTATGCCATAAATCAGAACAATACAACGAGAAGCATTCAAATGTAAAGGAAAAATAGAAAAAGATTAACAACATTAATGTAATGAAACAGTGCCAGAGGACAGTAACAAAATAAGTAATCTCGTAGGTATCTGTTCAATTCGAAAGGTCATAACGGTCCATCTTGCCTGCTCTTATTTCACTCCTCCCCTCACTGCAGCCGCCTACTCTCACCTTCATTTCAGGCGAGGCGAAGCAAGGCGCATCTCAAACAAGCCTATTATAACAACCACTCAAGCCTTCTCTAATCTAATTGTTGTCTGACCCATGCCTGTTTCATGAACACGCCTCTAAATAAAAGCCTTGCATATGGATCCGCAAGCCTCACGTCTCGTTGGCCCCGTTACAGATGCGCTCTGACTCTTTCTGTATGTTTTATATGCATTTTAGAGATTGAATTCAAACCAAATATTAACATTACTGCCCAAAATACTTTTGAATAGGTTGTCTACTTCATAAATATTTTTAAAAGTATGGAAATATATGGTTCAGATCACTCAAACCATATATGGAAATCGAAGACAGACCGTTAACATTTTTTTTTTTTTTTTTTCACAAACTTTGAAAATAAAAAGTTTTTAAACTAAGCAAGACACTGTCACTTCAGGACTACAGTTGACGAGCTCTGACATACAACACAGAAGTGTTTTGTATTTTGGGTCTATACAGTTACTTTTGAAAAGGTCAAACTGACTCACGAACAGTAAGATCGTATAAAATTTCTGTATGCACATTTCACAACAAATCAGCGTGTTGAAACTTTGCATGCATGTTCATGACCCTAAATAACAAAAAGTCACAAACTGATATTTCCGACAACTCAAAAATCAAAACGGGTCAAATTGACCCGCAACACAACACAACGTCGACGGTTAATGGAATTTTTGTATTTTACACTGTATAAACACTGTGTAACCACAGGTGGGATCCTACAGAGAATAATATTAGGTCTAAAAAGTTCCTCACAACCATCCCCTTAAAGTCAGTTATGTCATTCTTAAGTTTATCATGCAATTGAAAATCAACTAAACATACAGTACATGGGGTATTTGGTAAAGTAACACAGGGACTAAATTTAATATCTGTACCTAATTCTGAGGATTGTACTTGGTTACTAACGTAACCTCGGTTCCCTGAGATACGGAAATGAGTACTGTGTCTGCTTAAGATGCAATGGGAAAAAGCCTTGTTTTCTCCTGAACTGAAGCCTTTTTTCAATCACGCAGTGAAACTGCACGGCCATTGGTTCGTGCAGTACATAAAAAACTAACCAATGACTCGGCAGCAGAGCTGCACAAGCCTATAGCAACAAAGCCCGCCAGAGCCCTCCAGAATGGGCGGAGCCATCTGGCTACATAAGCGGGCGTTCGTCCCACAGGATTCTCAGGTTACTTCGACTGAAGCAAAGACTGAGTCGTGTGGCAACATAGCACGGCTAGCAACGCAGTACTCATTCCCGTATCTCAGGGAACCGAGGATATGTTAGTAACCGAGTTTGTTCCCTGTCGATACTACACTCGTACTGCGTCTGCTTAACACGCTATGGGAACACAGTACAATCACGCCGTGCTAAGGTAGAGGAACGACTATAAGTATCATAACTTCCGTAAGCAAGCAATGCCCATAGAGTCTCGTTGGCCCCGTTACAGATGCGCTCTGACTCTTTCTGTATGTTTTATATGCATTTTAGAGATTGAATTCAAACCAAATATTAACATTACTGCCCAAAATACTTTTGAATAGGTTGTCTACTTCATAAATATTTTTAAAAGTATGGAAATATATGGTTCAGATCACTCAAACCATATATGGAAATCGAAGACAGACCGTTAACATTTTTTTTTTTTTTTTTTCACAAACTTTGAAAATAAAAAGTTTTTAAACTAAGCAAGACACTGTCACTTCAGGACTACAGTTGACGAGCTCTGACATACAACACAGAAGTGTTTTGTATTTTGGGTCTATACAGTTACTTTTGAAAAGGTCAAACTGACTCACGAACAGTAAGATCGTATAAAATTTCTGTATGCACATTTCACAACAAATCAGCGTGTTGAAACTTTGCATGCATGTTCATGACCCTAAATAACAAAAAGTCACAAACTGATATTTCCGACAACTCAAAAATCAAAACGGGTCAAATTGACCCGCAACACAACACAACGTCGACGGTTAATGGAATTTTTGTATTTTACACTGTATAAACACTGTGTAACCACAGGTGGGATCCTACAGAGAATAATATTAGGTCTAAAAAGTTCCTCACAACCATCCCCTTAAAGTCAGTTATGTCATTCTTAAGTTTATCATGCAATTGAAAATCAACTAAACATACAGTACATGGGGTATTTGGTAAAGTAACACAGGGACTAAATTTAATATCTGTACCTAATTCTGAGGATTGTACTTGGTTACTAACGTAACCTCGGTTCCCTGAGATACGGAAATGAGTACTGTGTCTGCTTAAGATGCAATGGGAAAAAGCCTTGTTTTCTCCTGAACTGAAGCCTTTTTTCAATCACGCAGTGAAACTGCACGGCCATTGGTTCGTGCAGTACATAAAAAACTAACCAATGACTCGGCAGCAGAGCTGCACAAGCCTATAGCAACAAAGCCCGCCAGAGCCCTCCAGAATGGGCGGAGCCATCTGGCTACATAAGCGGGCGTTCGTCCCACAGGATTCTCAGGTTACTTCGACTGAAGCAAAGACTGAGTCGTGTGGCAACATAGCACGGCTAGCAACGCAGTACTCATTCCCGTATCTCAGGGAACCGAGGATATGTTAGTAACCGAGTTTGTTCCCTGTCGATACTACACTCGTACTGCGTCTGCTTAACACGCTATGGGAACACAGTACAATCACGCCGTGCTAAGGTAGAGGAACGACTATAAGTATCATAACTTCCGTAAGCAAGCAATGCCCATAGAGAAATTAATAACAACCCAAGGCTAAGACGGTCTGAGCTCCTTGAGGTCACACCCGGCCTGGTTAATCGTTCCAGAGTACTCATGCAACTTCGGCATCCCAGGGGTCAAGAGCCGACAGGTGAACTAATGCCAGAGAGCTTGAGCGTGATATGGTCAAGGGCTCTCTGTCAGATTTGTTTGTGTAATGCAGCGCGTGTCTCTTCAAGCTGAGAGGATCCTGGCCTTCAAGGCCGGGACTTCCAGGTTGTAAAACCTTGCGAATGTGGACGGTGAGGCCCAGCCAGCCTCCTCACAAATATCCGCTATGGACACACCACTAGACCACGCCCAAGACGAGGCGATGCCTCTGGTAGAATGGGCTCATACTCCGATGGGACATTGAAGGCCCAAGGAAGAGTACACTAGCGTGATAGCGTCTACTATCCATCTAGAGAGTCTTTGCTTCGTGACATCTGTCGTGACAACTGTCCTTCTGCAAACCATTCCCATGGTCATGCACTGTTCCATCCAGCGAGAGCTCTTCCTGGAGGCCAGAGCTCTTATACAGCCCTGATTCACCCTGACCTGCAGGCGTCCGTGACACCACGCATGGGATGAGACCCGTGGTTTCAGCCAGTGCTGAAGGGGGCGCATACGAAGCAGACTCAACTGTAGCGCTGGCTATGCTGCAGCCATGAGGCCCAGCATCCTCTGAAATGTTTTGAGAGGGCGAGTGTTACCGATCCCGAAGGAGGCCGCTAGTCTCCTTATGGCCAGAGCCCGTTCCGGCACGACTACAGCTCTCATTTGAGCCGAGTCAAAAATTATTCCCAGGAACGATATTTGCTGGTTGGGGAACAATGTGCTCTTGGCAAAATTGACCCTGAGTCCCAGGCGCTCTAGGTGGCTGAGGAGGAGGGTCCTGTGTGATACTAGTTCTGCCTCCGACTGGGCCAGTCGTCGAGGTAGTTGAGAATGCGGATTCCCATCTGTCTCTGTCGTCTATGCACTTCGTAAAAAAGTGCGGGGGGCCAGCGACAGCCCGAAGGGAAGGACCGTGTATTGATAAGTCACTCTCTCGAAAGCGAATCTCAAGAATCGCCTGTGACAGAGGGCTATCTGGATGTGAAAGTATGCATCCTTCAGGTGCAGAGAAAATAACCAGTCTCCTGAGCAAATTTGTGCAAGGATCTGTTTCAGCGTAGTCATCCTGAACGACCTTTTCATGAGGGCGTAATTCAGGCGTCTGAGATCGAGGATGGGTCGGAGGCCACCATCTTTTTTGGGGACGAGGAAGTAACAGCTGTAGAAGCCCGACTCGCTCTGAGTTGGAGGAACTGTTTCTGCAGCTTGTGGCGAGGGGGTTTGATTAACTCGAGTTAACTGCCCGCATGGGGCCAGAACACTCGCTAGAAATGGAAGAGGAAGCTTGCTCTCTTTTTGAAAATGTTTGTTTTTTCCCGCTTTAACAGCGGCTGATTGCTTGGGCGCTTGAATGAACCCGTTGTTTGCAACAAACACATTTTCCTCTGTACCCAGAGTTGAACGGGGTGTCAGGAGGTCTAAGAGAGGCTGCTTGGGAGCCGGTCCGGCCGTAGCGAAACCTGGCCCCATCCTCTTCCTTAAGATCAGGAAGACGCCTGAGGTGCTGGGTCAAACGCAATCTTGGGTCGGGGTCCCTGACTCTTAGGAAGAAGGTAGCATCTGGCCGAGCGGGAGCATCCTCACATCTGGTGAGCCTTAGCGGGCTGAACAGCGGGGGCGGCAGGTGCTGGCCTCGCAGGCTGCTGAGTCAGCGTAGACTTAGGGCGACTAGAGGTAGCAGCGGAGCTGGAGCACTTTGGCAGGAAATGTCGAATAGCTTGGGACGATTTCTGTGCCTCCGTGAAGTGCTCGCGAATCCTTCGACCGCCGGCCCTTCCAGGACCTTATCCGCGTCCTTGATTTCCATTAGCGTCAGCCATAAATGGCGCTCGAGCACCACAAGGCTGGCCATCGACCTCCCGATCGCCTGAGCGGTGGTCTTGGTGGCACGCAGGGCCAGGTAGGTTGCGCTCCTCAGCTCCCTGAGGGTCGCGGGGTCCAGGCCAGACTCATCTGAAGATGCGAGGATCTTGGCCTGAAAGACCTGGAGGACCGCCATTGAATGAAGCGCCGAAGCCTCCTGTCCACCTGAAGTGTAGGCGCGTCCAGCGAGAGCTGAAGTGGTCCTACAAGGCTTGGATGGATGAGCGGCTTTTGCTCTCCAGCCGATAGCCGTAGGCGGACAGAGGTGCGCGGCCACTGACTCATCCAGGGGAGGCAGCTTATCGTAACCCTTCTCTTCAGCGCCGTCGATAGAAGTGAGGGCGGTTGAAGCAGAAGTACGGAGGCGGGCAGAGTAGGGAGTGAGCCTAGCAGTGCACCCGGCAGGAACCATTCATCCAGACGGCTGCGAGAGGGCTCCTCTGGTGGAGACCACTGCAAACCCAGCTCTTTGACCGCTTTCGAGAGGATACGGAGAAGCTCGGCATCCATCCCGTTTTTAGGCGGCGCTGTGCGTGGACGACGGCAAGGGGGTGGGGTCGGTCACCGAGCCCAACAGCTCCTCTGTGTCCGAGGCTGTCAATGACATGTCCTCACTTCCCCCAAATGAGACCAGCTCGCTCGCGCCGGCAGAGAGACGCTGCTCAGACTGGGAGAAAAGGACGGGAGAACTCTGGGGCGAGGGCGAGGCACGCGGGATCTGGGCCGACGTGAGCTCGCTCGCAGCCGAACGCTCGAGTCCTCTGCCCCGCTGTTTTTTCCTCACAGGTCCCTGGGAGGAAGAAAATGTGAGGGCGCGAGGGGCGGAGTCGCTCTCTGAAAAGAAAGCGATCCGCAAGCGAAGAGAGGCGAGATTGAAGTTCTCGCAGTGAGAACACTCAGTTCCCGTGAGCGCAGCTTTGGCGTGGGATTTCCCCAAGCAGGAAACGCACTCCATGTGGCCATCATCGGCGTGCAGGGGAGACCCGCACGAACCGCAGTAACAGCGCGGCATTTGCAACAACGCCAAGCTCTTTTAGTAAGCTCTTTTAGAATCGCTGGATGGCGGCAGGGGAAATGGACCGGAACTGCTGCGTCACTAAGGCGGCGGAGAAGCAGGTCAGCTGTGCTGAGAGGTCCCAGTTCTAGCTGTGAAGGCGTGTCAACTGCGAGCATGCTTCGGATCAGCGTAGAGTGTAGTCGTCGCTGAAGGAGAAGAAATCTGAGAATCCTGTGGCGAACGCCCGCTTATATAGCCAGATGGCTCCGCCCATTCTGGCGGGCTCTGGCAGGCTTTGTTGCCTTAGGCTCGTGCAGCTCCGTTGCCAAGCCATTGGTTTGTTTTTCATATACTGCACGAACCAATGGCCGTGCAGTTTCACTGCGTGATTGAAAAAAGGCTTCAGTTCAGGAGAAAAAAGTCTTATTCCCATAGCGTCTTATGCAGACGCAGTACGAGTGTAGTATCGACAGGGAACTTTCCTTGCAGTCCAAACAGGGTTTCTAACCTTAATATCTTTAGGCTCCACTGCTCCAACATTTGCTTGTTGAACTCAGAATGTCCTTTTAAGTTGATTTACAAAGGCCATTTCCAGGATAAGCTCATTAATATTTATTGGTATTTCACCCATATCTACCTGCAGTAATTGAACTAAAGAACAACATGTATTTCGACAAACCAATGTATAAATTAACAAACGTGAACAAACCGATGTATCTAAACCAATATATAATTGAAGAAAACAATATGTTCAAACCAATATATACTTAAGGAAACCGATGTATCTAAATCAATACATAGTTGAATAAACCAATATATACTAACTAATACATAGTTGAGAATACAGATGTATCTAAACCAATATATACTTGAATAAACCAATACATAGTTGAGGAAACCGATGTATCTAAACCAATATATACTTGAATAAACCAATATATACTAACTAATACATAGTTGAGGAAACCAATGTATCTAAACCAATATATACTTGAATAAACCAATACATAGTTGAGGAAACCGATGTATCTAAACCAATATATACTTGAATAAACCAATATGAATGATGAATGAGCCCTTTATTGTCACTGATCACAGGTACCAGCTAAATTAGCCATCCACCTGTCCATACATACAATATGACAAGGGGGGTAGACAGGACAGGAGGACAGGGAATTTTTTAGAAGAAATACAGCATAACATGAGGGA
>NW_015505993.1:302509-313000 GCF_001515645.1 Sinocyclocheilus grahami
TAGACACACGACCCGCCACCTTTCCCACACGTCCATCGTGTAGCCAGCTGCAAACGTTCCGGCTGGGCAGTCAGGTTCCCCCGAACCCAAGCTTCTTGTCGAGAAGATGGTGTCAATTGCGTTGAGAGACCAGTTGATCAAATCCATGATTTATTAGATTTTTCTTTTTTAAGTCTGGAGAGCAGTGCGGAGAGAGTCTCTCAAAATTAGGACAGTGGACAAGACGAGAGGAGCAAAAGCAGGCAAGGTAACGGGGAGGAGAGGGAGAGGAAATGCGACTGCCTTCGCTGAGAGCCTATATACAGTGGGTACGGAAAGTATTCAGACCCCCTTAAATTTTTCACTCTAACCAATACATCGTTGAGGAAACCGATGTATCTAAACCAATATATAATTGAATAAACCAATATATACTAACCAATATATAGTTGAGGAAACCGATGTAACTAAACTAATATATACTTGAATAAACCAATATATACTAACCAATATATAGTTGAGGAAACCGATGTATCTAAACCAATATATACTTGAATAAACCAATATATACTAACTAATACATAGTTGAGGAAACCGATGTATCTTAACCAATATATACTTGAATAAACCAATATATACAGACCAATATATACTTGAATAAACCAATATATAATAACCAATACATAGTTGAGGAAACCGATGTATCTATGCCAATATATAATTGAAAAAAACAATATAAGCTTGAGTAAACCGATGTATCTAAACCAATATACAGTTGAACAAACCAATGTATCTAAACCATAATATACTTGAAGAAGACAATATATATATATATACAAACCAATGTATACTTGAAGAAACCAGTGTATACTTGAGGAAACCGATTTATCTCAACCAATATATAGTTGAGGAAACCATTGCATATTTAAGGAGCCCAATGTTTACTTGAACAAACCAACGTATACAGGAGCAAACCCATGTGCATGTGACCAGACCGATGTATCTAAACCAATATATGTATTATAAACGAATGCGTTTGTCATTAAACCATACATTCAACCAGTGAACCAATCCATATTCCCACAATACACATGTATTATTTCCTGAAAGGCTTGCCATACTATAGCGCTGAAAGATATCTACCATAAACGACCCTGAGCGCTTGTTATGTCTTGTTTGACGCGCTGGTCGCTTAAAATAGTGCTGCTGTTATGACTAACAGTCCGGATGGATGCCTGGGTGCGGATGCGGTCCACCTTTTGAATATCAGTTATATAAGGATTAAGACTCGAGTTGCTTTTAAAATATTCACGAGTCCTTTTCCTCGAGTCGAGTCAAGTCTGGAGTCATTTCAGGTCGAGTCGAGTCAAGTCTGGAGTCATTTCAGGTTGAGTCTGAGTCAAGTCTGAAGTCTTTAAAAATACGACTTGAGTTCGAGTCACTAACTCGAGTGCCCATCTCTGCTTCAAACAATTATTTAAATTTTCTGCACAGGTAAGGTAGAAAATATACTTTATAGTTTCTGTACTGTAATAAATGATATGTCAATTAGCACTGCATCATTCATAAATTGTATGTATTTATTGTGTTTATTGTCTTAACGTTTTATCAGTTCATTCTGTTTTTATTCAGCTTAGCTGCAGATATAGCCTGGCACGTCTTAATTCTATGAGCGCGAGATCACTTCTCTTTCAGTGCGAAAACTTCTTTATCTCATTTTCATAAAATAAAATGCTATAGTATTTAAAGTCACCATGAAATCAAAATTAAAAATTTGATGTATCTAAACCAATATACAGTTGAACAAACCAATGTATACCTGAGCCAACCAATGTTTCTAAACCATAATATACATGAAGACAACAATATATATACAAACCAATGTATACTTGAAGAAACTAGTGTATACTTTTTTGTTAACAACTGTTTATTGAATTTTCTTCTGGGAATAGTAATATAAAACAAACAGCAACTGTGCAAATTTAGAACCCATCCCAACCCTGGTAGACTTTTTTTTTTTTATTATAATAATAATAATCATAAAATAAAAATATGTATATATAAAAAATAAATTAATAATAATAAAAAATAATGAATTAATAATAATAGATAAATAAATAAATAGCAATAAAATAATTTTTACAAAGATTTTAGAAAAGCTGACGCAACATTAAAAGCTGAATGCCATAAATTTACAGTTTTCACATTATATCCATGTATACGAGAAGTTGAGAGTTCCATCGAGATAATGTCTAACAAATACACAGTCCAGGTTCGTCTGTCCATTGTGTGAGGAGGATTTCAACGGTTGACAAGCTATTTTTTTGCTGCTGTGAGAGCAGCTAACAGTAAACATCTTTGTTGGATGGACAAGGTGAGGTCCCAAAAGTCATCCATGAAAAAATGGCGCGGAGTCAAACATATCTCAGTACCCAACAAATATGATAGGTCCTGTGAGAGCTGAGTCCAAAAAGGTGAGAGAGAGGGGCACTCCCAAAAAAAATGCAAAAACGTGCCTAAAGATCCTTGCGAACAAAGATTGCACTTAGGAGAAGATGACAGATTCATATAAAAACGCTTCATTGGAGTCAAATAAACCCTATGCAGCAATTTCCAATTAATCATTTGGTGATTAGGGTTAAGCAACCAGTGTATACTTAAGGAAACCGATTTATCTTAACCAATATACAGTTAGCAGCCCAATGTTTACTTGAACAAACCAATGTATACAGGAGCAAACCCATGTGCATTTGATCAGACCGATATAACTTAATCAATATATGTCTGGTTATACCAATGTATTATAAACAAATGCGTTTGTCATTAAACCATACATTAAGCCAGTGAACCAATCCATATTCACACAATACGCATGTATTATTTCCTGAACGGCTTGCCATAGTTTTGAACAGTGGGAGAGCTGTGTGAGGTCCCAATGTGCCAACTTTGAAGGGAACTTAGGTGGCATTGTCCTATGTACAGTGTTTCTTGTATCTTCTTCAATAAATGTCTCAGTTTTTCATATTACCTGGCAAGATACTTTTCAGACAGCTCTAGTACATATTTAGGCTGTGTTCATATTGCATTTACACAGTTTTGACCAGCAGGTGTCATCAATGTATAGTGTTTTGAAACTGGCAAACTGTGAATCATTTTGAGAAGCAGTTGTTCAGTTAATTCAGTTTTTAAAACTATGCATGCATGTAAGCATATGTATCTAAACTAATTGATTAAATAATCATTACAACAGTAACTGTATTACAAAACTTGACACCGTCCATATTTAGTTACATGCATGCACAAGTTGAATTATTTTTATGATTAACCCTTCCACACGTGAGTTTAAAATATACTAGGGGTGCGTCTCAATCAGCTCCCGAGCTCGTAAATCAGTAGATCATGTACACGAATTCACTGCAAGTTCCCTGACTCACTGCAAGTTGGGAGAGTGATCACTCGAATTCCAGTGACATGACTACGTACAGCGTCAACGGACAACATAGAACGTCACAGGACCGATCTCTTTTTTATAATATTTTTTATTCTCTTTAAACACATCGTTCCGTTACATGTTCTTACAACATTTCAGCCGAATATTAATTATAAATGTTAAATAAATGTGTTCATTACCTGTCTAGCGATGTGCGTTTATGTTGAAATATGCGAATTATGTAAAAAAAAAAAAAAAAAAAAAGGGTTGTCTTTTCAAATCTTCTATAGCTTGTCAATAGGCTCGTTTGAGATTAGCAAAATCTGCGCAGAACCGATCATCAGTGATCACCGCGAGATGCATGCCGGTTAGAAAAGTGTTGTTGTTGTTTTTTTTGTTTGTTTGTTTGTTAGTTTTTTAATTAATTGTAAATGCTGAACAATTAATATTCAAAAGTATAACAAAAGGTCACAAACATGGTGTTCACGTTTTCTGGAAGAAAACAAACAAAGAAAAGGGAAATAAAAATAAATAAAAAACAAGGAGGGTATACATCAATAATCACAATAGAAAAGAGGAGTTTAGTTCTTTGAGCGTGTCCATAGTTCTGGTTGCTTTCCGTTTTGACAGACCTTGAAGAGTTTCAAAATAAATCCTCAACTCAACTTTGAAGTGGGAGAAACATTTGTGTAGGCTATGTAAAACTTACCTAATAATATTAGAAGATTTAGCATAAAATGTGACTCTTATCCATATCTTTTTTATCAAAATAAAATATATAACATCTCTTTTTCTTATATTAATTTTAGATCCACTCAACATAGTAAATAAATTTTCAACATCAATCCAGAAAAATTGAACACATACATTAAAAAAAAATAAAAATTCAGAGAGATCAGCTCTGTAGGCCTATCTCTTGAGAAACTGGTTAGTTGTATATGTATCATTTTAAAGTAAACTTCACTAACTTTATTTGTGACACATAATTTGTTATTATAAGTCCAAATCAATTTCAAGTTGATATTCTCAAAATGGTTATTCCAGAAGTACTTACATCGAAATGTTGCAGGACAGTGAATCAAACATCTGAAAAAAGTATTATTACATTTTCAATCTTTGATATCAATACCGTTTAATAAGATCTCTTTTTTAAATGTTGATTGCTTAGATTCACTAAATCTCTCACAAAAGCCTCACAAATCCTGCTGGTATTGCATCAGTTAAAATACTATATTCACGCGGAGGTAGGCTATTGGAATACCAAATTTCTCAAAAAATTCAGTCGGTTAGAAAAGTGTCCGAGTTACGTCTGACTTGCTCTGATGTCATGCTGACATGTGCCAAAAAACTCTTGCGACGGCGAGGCGGCTGTGTCGGATTTTGCAGTCGGGCGCAGTTGTTCTCCACCGACTGCGCTGACCAAAAGCATGGTGAGACATAGGCGGAGTTTCACTTTTATGCGTGGGGGGTGCACTTTTTATATGTTCTACATTTCGTGTACTTACGGAATACATATTCTACATTACAAATACATTTACAATGAACAATAACTGCTGTACAAAGAGTAAAAAAGTCAAATCATATAAAAACATAGGCCTACCTATCAGAAAAGCCTTTTTACACCCCTCGGGATGGGCTTCGGGACCATTTTCACGTCATAGTTCAGACGCGGGCCGGGCCTCGGGCCTGTTTTAGGCTTCTCCTTATTTTTATATTTTAGACATCCATCAATGAATTAGTGATGAAATAAATAGCCGCGCTGGTGGAAACAACACGAGACCGTGCCACCGCGACTATCAAGAGTGGCTCGAAGGTGTTTAGTGTCCCGCAGCAGCAGCATGGTGCATGCAATCAGCGCAGCTGGGGTGCGCTTCCCAAAAGCATCGTGAGTTAACTATGGTAGTTAGTTCCATTGAAATCTATTGGTAACGACGAAATTTGCAACCATAGTTGCTTTTGGGAAACGCACCCCTGAACAGTTCTGCTTTCAAATGCACGCAATAGCCTAGGCTTAAGTTTGCTGCAAAGCACTGGCAAAAGTAATTGCCATAAATGTGTCAGGGGGAAATAGTAAGGAGATATTTGAATTATTTACTAATAAACTAGTGTTTTCTGAGTCTGTGTTGCAAGGATGACGTTGCCGATCCTGACTCGCCATCTCCTCATTAGACGCGCCTTTAGAGAGAAGTGCATCTTTATGGATTATGATTATAATGAAAGAGGTTTTTTTTTTTGGATTTGTTTTATTTCGTTAAGTAGTAATTTAAAGCTTTCTATAGATATATTTGTCATGTCTGTGAGGCATGTATTCGCTGAGTTTCGGTTACTTTTTCTGAAGCTCTCCTGTTGAAGATGAGATGGCAGAAAGTGAATCATGTTTGTTTTCTTTATTTTATAAAAGCACAATATTTTGTTGATATTGTGAGTGCACACAGGTAAAAGTAGACCCTTTACAGTTACGAATGATGTATTACTCTTATCTTTATGAGCAAAAATGACGGCGTATCACTGAAAAAAATGCAAGTGATCGCACTGGCGCCTCCATGTCCTGCAAAGCGCGCTTTAGCTTCCACTCTCCGCACAAACTATTGGATATAGCACACATTTATCTAGGTTTAATGTTTAAACATTGTTATATGCTTGAACTGTTTTATATCTATAGATTTTATTTTAGTCAAGTCGTGATGATTTGAGAAGGCTAAATTGATCAAACATAGGCTCATGTCTGCCGCTGGCTGCTTGATGTTACTTTAAAAACAAAAACGTAGGCTATATTTAACCAACAAAAAATGCTCCAAACGTTTTTCTAAGTGAACTTAATAAAAAAAACGAAACTAAATATGAACTATTTTAATAGCTGAAACAGTAGTACACTGTAGGCTGTTTTGGGAGAAGCTGTCGCACACGGCCGGGCTAGGGCCTGAGCGTCTCCGGCCAGGGCCGGGCTATTTGAGGCCCGTGCAGCTCTAATCAGAGCAAGTTTCTTATTCTCCTCATAACTGTGAAACATATTTCTGATGTAGCCGAACCAACGGGCAGCGTGAGTGCAAGCTGCAATAGTCTGAAAAAGTTTGGTTCCCTTTCGATACTTCACTCGTACTGCATCTGCTTAAGACGCATATGGGAAAAAGCCTTTTTTCTCCTGAACTGAAGTCTTTTTTTCATTCACGCAGTGAAACTGCACGGCCATTGGTTCATGCAGAGCTTAAAAAACGAACCAATGGCTCGGCAGTGGAGGCGATGAAACCTGCCAAAACCTGCCAGAATGGGTGGAGCATCTGGCTATATAAGCGGGCGCTCGCCACAGGATTCTCAGATTTCTTCTCCTTCAGCGATGACTCTACGTCTCAAGCTGATCCGAAGCCGCTCGCTGTTTGACACGCCTTTGCAGCTGGAATCGGGACCTCTCAGCACGGCTGACCTGCTTCTCCGCCGCTCCAGCGACGCAGCAGTTCCGGTCCGGTTCCCCTGCCGCCATCCGGCGACTCACAAAAGAGCTTCTAAAAGAGCATCGGGGTTGTTGCAAATGCTGTTGTGATGTGTCTCCCCTGCACGCCGATGACAGCCACACAGAGTGCGTTTCCTGCTTGGGGAAATCCTATGCGGAAGCTGTGCTCACGGGAGCTAATTGCTCTCATTGCGAGAGTTTCAGTCTGGCCTCTCTCCGCTCACGGATCGTTTTCTTTTCAGAGAGCGACTCAGCCCCCCGTGCCCTCCTGTTTCTTTCCTCCCAGTGACCTGTGAGGAAAAAACAGCGGGGCAAAGGGGTCGAGCGCTCGGCTATGAGCGAGCTCACGCCGGCCCAGATCCCGCGTGCCTCGCTCTCACCGTAGAGAGAGTTCTCCCCCGTCCTTTTCTCCCGGTCTGAGCAGCGTCCCTCTGCTGGTGTGAGCGACCTGATCTCATTCGGGGGAAGTGGGGACGAGCTGCTGGATGACAGCATGTCATTAGCAGCGTCGGATGCAGAGGAGCTGTTGGGCTCAGAGAATGACCCCACCCCCTCGCCATCATCCGCGCCCAGCGCCACCACAGACGGGATGAATACCGAGCTTCTCCGTATCCTCTCCAAAGCAGTTGAAGAGCTGGGTTTAGAGTGGTCCCCGCCAGAGGAGCCCTCTCGCAGCCGTCTGGATGAATGGTTCCTGCCAGGGCGCCGCCAGGCCCCTCGTCAGCGTGCTTCTCTGTTTTTCCCGGAGGTCCTCAGCTGGACAGGCGGCTTCGGCACTTCATTCTATGGTGGTCCTCCAGGTCTTCCAGGCCAAAATTCTCGCATCCTCCGAGTCTGGCCTGGACCCCGCTACCCTCAGGGATCTGAGGAGAGCGACTGACCTGACTCTACGTGCCACCAAGACCACCGCCCAGGTGATTGGGAGATCGATAGCCAGCCTTGTGGTGCTTGAGCGCCATTTATGGTTGACGCTGACGGAGATGAAGGACGTGGATAAGATCCCCTTCCTCGACGCTCCTGTCTCCCCCAAAGGTCTTTTCGGCCCGGCAGTCGAAGGATTCGCTGAATGCTTCACGGAGGCACAGAAATCGTCCCAGGCATTTCCTGCCTAAGCGCTCCAGCTCCACTGCAGCCTCAGCTCGCCCTAAGTCTGCACCGACTCAGCAGCCCGCGAAACCAGCACCTGCCGCCCCCGCTGTTCAGCCCGCTAAAGCGCAGCAGACGCGGGGATGCTCTCGCTCGCCAAGACGCTACCCTCTTCCTAAGGGCCAGGGACCCAAGATTGCGTTGGACCCGGCGCCTCAGGCGTCATCCTGATCTACGAGACAGGAAGAGGATGGGGTCAGATCTCGCCACGGCCGGACCGCCTCTCAAGCAGCCTCTCTTACACCTCTTGACACCCCGTTCCCCAGAGGGAAATGTGTTTTGTGCAAACAACGGGTCCGTTCATGCGCCCAAGCACTCAACCGCTGTGACAGCAGAAAAAATAATAAAACAAACATTTTCAAAAAGAGAGCAAACTTCCTCTTCCATCACTCGTGAGTGTTCTGCCCCCGTGCGGCCAGTCACCCGAGTTAATTCAACCCCTCGTCACGTGGGCAGAGGCCTGGCAGGCCATCCCAGGAGTGTCAAAATGGGTTATGGGGATAATAAACCGAGGATATTCACTCCAATTCGCTTGAAGACCCCCGTGCTTCAGCGGCGTGGTCTCCACCTCAGTGCAGAGCAAGGACGCCCCCGTTCTGAGCTCAGAGGTGATGACTTTGCTGGCAAAAGGAGCCGTGGAAAACGTTCCTCCAGCCCAGAGCGAGTCAAGCTTTTACAACCGTTACTTCCTCGTCCCCAAAAGAGATGGTGGCCTCCGACCCATCCTCGATCTCAGACACCTGAATCGCGCCCTTGTGAAGAGGTCGTTCAGGATGATTACACTGAAACAGATCCTCAAGCAAATTCGCTCGAGAGATTGGTTATTTCCCCTCGACCTGAAGGATGCATACATTCACATCCAGATAGCCCCTCGTCACAGGCCATTCTTAAGATTCGCCTTCGAGGGTGTGGCTTATCAATATACGGTCCTTCCCTTCGGGCTGTCCCTGGCCCCCCGCACTTTTACGAATTGCATGGATGCAGCTCTCTCCCCTCTGAGACAGATGGGAATCCATATTATCAATTACCTCGACGACTGACTCGTCCTGGCCCAGTCGGAGGCAGAATTAATATCTCACAGAGCCCTCCTCCTCAGCCAACTGGAGTGCCTGGGACTCAGGGTCAATCTTGCCAAGAGCTCATTGCTTCCCAGCCAGCGAATTTCGTTCCTGGGAACAATCTTCGACTCAGCCCAAATGAAAGCTGTAGTCACGCCAGAACGAGCTCTGGCCATATGGAGGCAGGCGACCTCCTTCAAGATCGGTTCCGCTCGCCCTCTCAAAGCCTTTCAAAGAATGCTGGGCCTCATGGCAGCAGTATCTCCAGTGCTACAGTTGGGTCTGCTGCATATGTGCCCCCTTCAATGCTGGTTGAAACGGACAACCTGCATATCAGGGTGAGTCAGGCCTGTGTATCGGCCCTGACCCCCTGGAAGAACTCCCGCTGGATAGAACAGGGTGTGGCCATGGGGATGGTTCACAGAAGGACAGTTGTCATGACAGACGCCTACAACTCAGGTTGGGGGGTGCTGTGCGAGGGCAATAACGACCTTCGGCCACTGGTCAAAGGTGGAAAAAGGCTTCCACATCAACTGCCTAGAAATGCTAGCAGTATGTCGAGCCTGTCAGTTCTTCTTGCCAGTCCTGAAAGGACACCATGTGCTAATCCGTTCGGACAACATGTCGGTTGTGTCCTACATAAATCGCCAGGAAGGCCTCTCTTTAAAGCGCCTCTTCATGCTGGTAGAGCGCTTCTTAGAGTGGGCTCAACCCGACCTGCGCTCGCTAAAGGCAGCGCATATACTGGGCAAATTGAACCGGGGAGCGGACATGTTATCAAGGAGCAATGTCCCCTCAGGGGAGTGGACGCTCCATCTGCAGATGGTTCAGAAGATCTGGGAGATCTTCGGCAAGGCCTCAAAAGACAACTCTCACTGCCTAATTTATTTTTTAAAGACCAAGGACGCGTTGGCCCACGATTGGCCCAACCTCCTTCTCTATGCTTTCCCCCCGATCGCTCTGATCCCACAGGTAATCAGGCGAGTGAGGGAACAAAGACACAGGGTTCTCCTGGTAGCCCCCTTTTGGATGAACCAGCTGTGGCTATCAGAGCTGACTCAGCTACTGATAGCGGCCCCTTGGCCTGTTCCACTGAGATAGGATCTCCTCTCTCAAGCGAATGGGACATTATGGCATCCTCGGCCCGACCTATGGGCCCTGCACCTCTGGCCGCTCGACGGGAGCCTTCGTACCTCCCAGAGAGAGTCTTAAACACAATTTCGGAGGCTAGAGCTCCGTCTACGAGACGCCTCTATGCCTTAAAGTGGTCTTTTTTCTCCGCCTGGAGTCTAAACTGCGGCAAAGACCCCCTCACTTCTGAATTGGCAGAGGTGTTGTCATTTCTACAAGAGCTGCTGGATAAGGGTCGTTCCCCATCCACGCTCAAAGTCTATGTGGCGGCCTCTCATGTCCCTATTGAGGGTCAATCG
>NW_015505993.1:313037-314268 GCF_001515645.1 Sinocyclocheilus grahami
GTCCCTTCATGGGATCTGCCCACTGTGCTGAGGGCAACATTAGGTCGCTATCGCTGAAGACTGCTCTGCTTCTAGCACTAGCATCAGGAAAGCGAATGGGGGACCTGCAGGCACTTTCTATTAGCCCTGCCTGCCTGGAATTCGGGCCTAACGACACTAAAGTCGTCCTGAAACCAAGGTATGGTTATGTACCTAAAGTGCTCTCCACTCCGTTCAGAGCACAGGTCATTATGCTCTCCGTGCTTCCTCCAACTGAAGAGGACAGAGAGCTATCTCTGCTCTGCCCCGTCAAAGCGTTGATAACCTATATTGAGCATTCCGCCCCCTATAGGTGATCGGAACAACTCTTTGTCAGCTTCGGTAACCGCACCAAAGGGCTTCCGGTTACGAAGCAAAGACTCTCTAGATGGATAGTAGACGCCATCTCGCTAGCGTACTCTTCCATGGGCCTCCAATTGGAGTACGGGCCCACTCGACTAGAGGCATAGCCTCGTCGTGGGCATGGTCCAGTGGTGTGTTCATTGCGGATATTGGCTGGGCCTCGCCGTCCACATTTGCAAGGTTTTATAGCCTGGAAGTCCCGGCCTTACAGGCCAGGGTCCTTTCCGCTTGAAATGACACGTGCTGTTTTCACAGATATGGCAGAGCGCCCTTGGCTGTACCACGCCCAAGTTCTTTGGCATTGTTCACCTGTTAGCTCTCGACCCGTGGGTGTCGAAGTTACAGGGATACTCTGGAACGATTAACCAGGCCGGGTGTGACCTAGAAAGCTCAGCCCGTCTTAGCCTTGGGTTATTGTTGACTTCTCTATAGGCATTGGTTGCTTATGGAAGTTATACCTTAAGTCGTTCCACTACATCAGCACGGCGTGATTGGACTATGTTCCCTTATGCGTCTTAAGCAGATTACTAACATAACCTCTGTTCCCTGAGATATGGGAACGATTACTGCGTTGCTTGCCATGCTATGTAGCTGCACTACTCAGTCATCGCTTCAGTCGAAGTAAACCTGAGAATCCTGTGGCGAGCGCCCGCTTGTATAGCCAGATGCCCGCCCATTCTGGCAGACTTTGGCGGGCTTCATTGCCATAGGTTCGTTTTTTAAGCTCTGCACGAACCAATGGCCGTGCAGTTTCACTGCGTGAATGAAAAAAGGCTTCAGATCAGGAGAAAAAAGGCTTTTCCCATATATGATTCCAGGGTGAAGCTTAAGGCATATATGCTTAGTGAGG
>NW_015505993.1:315252-332616 GCF_001515645.1 Sinocyclocheilus grahami
TCGCTTCAGTCGAAGTAAACCTGAGAATCCTGTGGCGAGCGCCCGCTTGTATAGCCAGATGCCCGCCCATTCTGGCAGACTTTGGCGGGCTTCATTGCCATAGGTTCGTTTTTTAAGCTCTGCACGAACCAATGGCCGTGCAGTTTCACTGCGTGAATGAAAAAAGGCTTCAGATCAGGAGAAAAAAGGCTTTTCCCATATATGATTCCAGGGTGAAGCTTAAGGCATATATGCTTAGTGAGGACTGGTGCCGTTTTTCTCACAACTGAATACTGCGTCACACACCACACTCGAGGCCAACGCTTCATGGGAAAATCGCCTGTCCAATTCAGCCAGCAGTGACTCAGTCTACCACATTTTTATTTGCGGGTTTATTAAAAAATACAACGAATTTCCATTATTCAGTTAACTTGCTAAAGCGGGAAAATAATGAAAAGCGAGTCCTCTCATGTAGCCTATCATGACAAGTTAAGAATCATGATGAGTCGCGGCTCGCAAGGATGGGGCTTAAATATCATAGAAATTCATTTAGCCCAAAACGTACTTATTCAATCCACTAAAATAATAAGAAAATACAAATAAAATGAGAAAATATAAATTATTTAATTTTTATATTTTATATTTTATTTATAGCTCAGAAAAAAATCATGATTGGCTCAAGCTGGGGAGCTAGAGAGATCTCAGAGACCCTGAACAGCTCACCCAAAATATTTTTGCTACTACTCACATCATTTATTAATTATAATCACAAACTTGTATATTGTATATTATTGATCAATATGTGAATCCATTGACCGGACTACGCATGACACGAGTTGGCACAGATTTAAAAAAAATTTCAAACCATCCTCTGCGTCGCGATGTTTCGTTAGATAGGCTGGAGAAACCGAGTCTGACCACCAGATGTCGCTAATGCGCACTGTGTTAAAAAGCTTCGAGTAATGAAACGTTTTTCGGCACAATTTGATGAAAGCCTCAAACGGTTCAGAAACCCTCGGTTTCCCATCACAACTCTGATGTCATGCCGACGTGTGCCAAAAAACTAGCAATGGCGAGGCGGCTGTGTCCGATTGTGCAGTCAAGCGCAGTTGCTCTCCACCGACTGCACTGATCAAAAGCATGGGAAACGACTGACTGACGACACAGCTTAATGCTCATGGATTCAGACAACCGTGGTCTCTTCTAAAATATTTTATTTCCTTAACTGGTTTCATGTGATTTAAGTATTTAAATTATGCATGAATATTCCCAAACACTATGATAGTGTGATCTCTGTGTGAGATATGTGATTGTTGTCATATTTCTATAAAAGTCTAAAATACATGTTTGTATTAAAGTAAAAATTAATGATAAATACGCCTTTCGTATGGAATTAAGTAGCAAGCACTTTGAGTGTCTAAAATACATTAAAGTAAAAATTAATGATAAATACGCCTTTCGTATGGAATTAAGTAGCAAGCACTTTGAGTGTCTTGTTGTCTTGTTCTATTTTTATATAAAGGCAACAGGACTGAAATTATATCATGTTAATCAGCAGCACAGCACATTGGTGAGAATAACACGATATCTGTCTTTGATCTCGTTGGTATATGTTCACTTCGAGTGGTCAGAACTGTCCGTCTTGACGAGATATGCAGCTGGATACTATTGTTCTTTTGAGGCAAGGCCAGGTGCATCTCAAACAGGTGCGTCTCGATTTGCTCTCGCGGTACTTTGATGGCACATGTGATCGTAGGCGGCTGCAGCGCCGATCAAAGTCGGACACATGCTCTAACCAGAATGTATTGCTTTTGTCAGGCGGCAACCAATCTTTGCGGCGCGGCATGAAGTCGAACAATTAAGCCTATTAGGCTATTATCTTATGGCTCGTTTCCACTGAGCGGTACGGTTCGGTACAGTACAGTACGGTATGCAATTATTTAAGAAGAAGCGGCTCGTCGGAGAAGCATTATAGCCGTGACAGGGCAAATAAATATCAAATCATTATTTCAAACTACAAAAAGGAGACAACAACGGAAAAGGAGAAGATGGCATTCTTTCAATCTCCACAAGGACTTGTACCACGGCAGATCAACATTGTTTGTCACGGACAACTACTGATGTGTAATGCTATGTAGTAGGCTATAATAAATGAAAAGACACTTGTTCTTTGCTTTGTTTTATTTTATATAAGAAGGTGTAACATTAAAATATATTAAAGTGCACATAAACACACACAAAACTCAAGTACATATGGAGGGAGGGGTTCTAGCAGACCAATCACAGCTATCATGTTGTTTCAGTCATGCTGTTTATACCGTTTGTTTTTTTGTACTACTTACTTTTACCCATAGGCGCTTACCTAGATATGCGCTATTAACCAAGTTATAGCTCAGTGTGTGTCCATAATCTCCATGTCCATTTCTTAAAAGCTGTCAATGCTATATGTAAATTACTTGTGATTAAGCTCCGTTTTTGTAACTGATCGGGAGAAATGTGAATTATTCGTTGGATTTTAACTAATCGTTAGGCTAAGTAAGAATGTCAAAATGTATGTATGTAAAGCTGAATAAAAAGAGTAGGCTATGCGTTTCTAGCCAATCGTAATATAAATCGTAATATTTTGCTTAGAAGCTGTCAATATGATTTATACGATTGTTTTGTGTCTGTGTTCGCCTTGTTGTCCGTTTTTGTAACTGAAGACAAAAATAGGCAATATAATTATTAATTCTATTTTAGCTAATTGTTCAGTGAGAATATTATGTTTAAGTCATTATTTGTTCATAGAGATTCATTAAAAAAATTAAAAGGTGTGTTTCTAACCAAGGTGAACACGCTGAGCTTTCATAATATTTTTATTAGGCCGAATGTTGAAGATGTCAGTATGTTTCATGTGCATTTATTGTGTCTATAGTTCCGTTTCTGTAACTGTGGAACTGAAAATAAATAAAAGGCGTAAGTTTGTCACATCAATCGTAAGTGAATACGTGTGCAATATTTACAGAATACAATATTTAGGGCTACAGAAGCTGTCAATAATGAATGAATTGTGCATTCCTAATTGATGTACTCCATTATAACTTAAGATCCTGAGCAAGATGAATTGTTCGTTGTGAGTTTGATAAAATGTTATTGCTTATGGCAATTACAAATTAAAAACAGGTTAAAATGGGTAAATCTTCTACACATATTTTTGATTCTTCATTTTATTTCCTGACATTCTCCAATTCGTGTTAAAACACACACCAGACATGCTTATTCTTTGCATTTTTAGCACGTTTTGTGTGAAATCTTGTTTATTTTGTCCATCAAAAGTGTGCTGTCACAGAATAAGATTTTAATTCCTGACGACTCGTTTAGGCGATTGTGAACCGACTCTTTTTTTTTTTGATAGACAATAACATTATTTACCGTGCGCTGTCGGCTTCACAACTTTGCAAATAGTTTATGTTCACATACAGCTACATGACACACTGCATGAAAGGTAATATTCAAAAAGGCATAATAGGGGCACTTTAAATACCCTAGATTTAACAAACCTATATTTCATACAAATGTACACTACATCAAAAGTTTATTTACAGTAAGATTTTTTTTTTTAACAAGTCTCTTCTGCTCACCAAGCCTGCATTTATTTGATCCAAACTAGTACAGCAAGAGCAGTAATATCGTGAAACATTTTTACTATTCAAAATAACTGTTTTCGATTGGAAAATATTTTAAAATGTAATTTATTCCTGTGATCAAAAAGCTGAATTTTCAGCATCATTACATTAATCCAGTCTTCAGTGTCACATGATCCTTCAGAAATCATTCTAATATGCTAATTTGGGGGAGCTAGAGAGATCTCAGAGACCCTGAACAGCTCACCCAAAATATTTTTGCTACTACTCACATCATTTATTAATTATAATCACAAACTTGTATATTGTATATTATTGATCAATATGTGAATCCATTGACCGGACTACGCATGACACGAGTTGGCACAGATTTAAAAAAAATTTCAAACCATCCTCTGCGTCGCGATGTTTCGTTAGATAGGCTGGAGAAACCGAGTCTGACCACCAGATGTCGCTAATGCGCACTGTGTTAAAAAGCTTCGAGTAATGAAACGTTTTTCGGCACAATTTGATGAAAGCCTCAAACGGTTCAGAAACCCTCGGTTTCCCATCACAACTCTGATGTCATGCTGACGTGTGCCAAAAAACTAGCAATGGCGAGGCGGCTGTGTCCGATTGTGCAGTCAAGCGCAGTTGCTCTCCACCGACTGCACTGATCAAAAGCATGGGAAACGACTGACTGACGACACAGCTTAATGCTCATGGATTCAGACAACCGTGGTCTCTTCTAAAATATTTTATTTCCTTAACTGGTTTCATGTGATTTAAGTATTTAAATTATGCATGAATATTCCCAAACACTATGATAGTGTGATCTCTGTGCGAGATATGTGATTGTTGTCATATTTCTATAAAAGTCTAAAATACATGTTTGTATTAAAGTAAAAATTAATGATAAATACGCCTTTCGTATGGAATTAAGTAGCAAGCACTTTGAGTGTCTTGTTCCTCATATTTATTTTTATATAAAGGCAACAGGACTGAAATTATATCATGTTAATCAGCAGCACAGCACATTGGTGAGAATAACACGATATCTGTCTTTGATCTCGTTGGTATATGTTCACTTCGAGTGGTCAGAACTGTCCGTCTTGACGAGATATGCAGCTGGATACTATTGTTCTTTTGAGGCAAGGCCAGGTGCATCTCAAACAGGTGCGTCTCGATTTGCTCTCGCGGTACTTTGATGGCACATGTGATCGTAGGCGGCTGCAGCGCCGATCAAAGTCGGACACATGCTCTAACCAGAATGTATTGCTTTTGTCAGGCGGCAACCAATCTTTGCGGCGCGGCATGAAGTCGAACAATTAAGCCTATTAGGCTATTATCTTATGGCTCGTTTCCACTGAGCGGTACGGTTCGGTACAGTACAGTACGGTATGCAATTATTTAAGAAGAAGCGGCTCGTCGGAGAAGCATTATAGCCGTGACAGGGCAAATAAATATCAAATCATTATTTCAAACTACAAAAAGGAGACAACAACGGAAAAGGAGAAGATGGCATTCTTTCAATCTCCACAAGGACTTGTACCACGGCAGATCAACATTGTTTGTCACGGACAACTACTGATGTGTAATGCTATGTAGTAGGCTATAATAAATGAAAAGACACTTGTTCTTTGCTTTGTTTTATTTTATATAAGAAGGTGTAACATTAAAATATATTAAAGTGCACATAAACACACACAAAACTCAAGTACATATGGAGGGAGGGGTTCTAGCAGACCAATCACAGCTATCATGTTGTTTCAGTCATGCTGTTTATACCGTTTGTTTTTTTGTACTACTTACTTTTACCCATAGGCGCTTACCCAGATATGCGCTATTAACCAAGTTATAGCTCAGTGTGTGTCCATAATCTCCATGTCCATTTCTTAAAAGCTGTCAATGCTATATGTAAATTACTTGTGATTAAGCTCCGTTTTTGTAACTGATCGGGAGAAATGTGAATTATTCGTTGGATTTTAACTAATCGTTAGGCTAAGTAAGAATGTCAAAATGTATGTATGTAAAGGTGTAACATTAAAATATATTAAAGTGCACATAAACACACACAAAACTCAAGTACATATGGAGGGAGGGGTTCTAGCAGACCAATCACAGCTATCATGTTGTTTCAGTCATGCTGTTTATACCGTTTGTTTTTTTGTACTACTTACTTTTACCCATAGGCGCTTACCTAGATATGCGCTATTAACCAAGTTATAGCTCAGTGTGTGTCCATAATCTCCATGTCCATTTCTTAAAAGCTGTCAATGCTATATGTAAATTACTTGTGATTAAGCTCCGTTTTTGTAACTGATCGGGAGAAATGTGAATTATTCGTTGGATTTTAACTAATCGTTAGGCTAAGTAAGAATGTCAAAATGTATGTATGTAAAGCTGAATAAAAAGAGTAGGCTATGCGTTTCTAGCCAATCGTAATATAAATCGTAATATTTTGCTTAGAAGCTGTCAATATGATTTATACGATTGTTTTGTGTCTGTGTTCGCCTTGTTGTCCGTTTTTGTAACTGAAGACAAAAATAGGCAATATAATTATTAATTCTATTTTAGCTAATTGTTCAGTGAGAATATTATGTTTAAGTCATTATTTGTTCATAGAGATTCATTAAAAAAATTAAAAGGTGTGTTTCTAACCAAGGTGAACACGCTGAGCTTTCATAATATTTTTATTAGGCCGAATGTTGAAGATGTCAGTATGTTTCATGTGCATTTATTGTGTCTATAGCTCCGTTTCTGTAACTGTGGAACTGAAAATAAATAAAAGGCTTAAGTTTGTCACGTCAATCGTGAGTGAACACGTGTGCGATATTTACAGAAGTGGTCAATAATGAATTAATAATTAACTTCTTATGTATATACTCCATTGTAACTTAAGCCGACCTCATACGTCATCCGCCCGGAGCTGCTTCTGTTTACAACAGTGAGCGCAAGCTACATTCAAGTGATTATTACGTTTTGAATATGGATATTTTTCTTACAAAAACGCATTGATTCGCTACAGGAGACCTTTGTTCACCCCCAGAGCTGTGTGAGACACTTTTTTTTATGGATGGGCGCTTTTTATTTCACTTCTTTTGGACTGAAGCACTGCAACACCCGCTGACTGCAATGATAGAGCTTGGAATAGGATGAAAATTGGAATCTTTCCACCTAGGATGCCTCGGGGGTGAATAAAACACAGCCTAATTTTCATTTTTGGGTGAACTAACCCTTTAATAACCAATCACATTGCAGCCTTGACATCACTGAATTTCAGTCAGAGTTGTGCAACACTCAACTGCAGTTTACGGATCCCATAGGAATGAATGAGAATTGCTGTAAACTGAATCCCACCTGTCGCAAAAAGTCAGTGACTTAAAAAGGCTCTTTTTTTTCATGGTAAACTCTAAAAATAGTTCAATCCAAATGTATTGTTTAGTGTAAAACATGTTGAAGATTAGCAGGCTGTCGATTCATTAAATGATAAGATGTTTCCTGTAAAAAGCTGTTTATTCAGTGTAGTGAAGCCTCTCCTCCATTCAACAACAAAAAAACTGCCGTTGCTCTCCTTTCCCACTTACTGCCAGACCGGAAGCATTAGCTTTAGCAGTTACGCTTTTTCGGCTAATGGTTGCAGGCTTGCCTTAGTGGCTTTGGATGCTCCCTAGTTTTTGCGGTGCATTGTGGGATTTTTCAGGGAGCGAATGTACCAATGCACTGGAAGGATTTCGCGACTGAGACAACCCTTAGAATGGCCGACTCACTGGTCAGTGTCCTGACTACTGAACAAGGGAGCTGATTGAGACGTACCCTAGCCAAATAGTATAGAAGACCAAGAGGCGAAACTCTGATGCTTTTTGGGTAACAGCCACTAGGTGGCGCTTCGGTAGCGCGGCCGCCATTTTGGGGTGAAAATTCCAACTGGACAACAGCACAGATATACAGAAATGGACAGAATAACAACGAAAGAGAGGTCAAAGTGGAATAAAAGAACGCAATGTTGGGCAATCCACAGCAAAAACTATCAGTGTGACAGTAAAAATAAAAATCTTGCCTTTCATCGTTTTCCCAAAGACCCTGACAGGTAATTATTCACAAAACTGTAAAATATTGTGTGTTTTGAAGTGGGGACATAGCGCTGTTTTATACACCTGCTAACTTTAACTGTTTAGTCTAGTAGTAAACTTAAATCCTTGTAGGAACTGCAGGTCCTAGCCATAGAAATCATAATAATGATTTATATGGCTAAGTAATGAGCTTATGCAACTTTACACATTTACTATTACTTACTATATTATTATTTACTATTACTCCACTAGGTCTGAAATATTGTACATTTTAATCCCCCGGAATACACTACAAACATGATGATCTAGATTAGAACATGATGCATTGCTGTGTCTCTGTCATAATTAAATCATTTTGGAGAAAGTGGCTGTAGTGTGTGTTTTTTTTTAGTTTTCCAGAGATTAATATAAGACAATACAGCAAAAACAGTTTACTGTCAAGCTGTTATTCCTGTTATATATTTATTGTCCACCATTCTTAATTTTTCTGTCATTAATTTAATTTCAACCGAAACTGACATGCTTTCTAGAGAGCAAAAGGTTTTGTGAAAAAAGGGAAGACTTTAAAATAAAATCTGTAACATAAACTGTTAAAAGGATTTGATGATCACTAGTCTAGTGATTGTACGATATTGTTGTCATCGTTCAGGCTGTATTTCAGCTTTAATGTGCGGTTTTTTAAACAAAGCAGTTGATATTCGCCATAGCGGCAGCTAGAAGCTAGTGGACTGCCGAGTCGCTTTCACCCCGAAATGGCGGAAGCGCAGGGCTGCTGCTGGGCGCCGCTGTTGCAATGGAACGTTCTACTGAGTTTCGCCTCTTGGTCTTCTATACTCTTTGCCCTAGCTGAGTTTTTTTAGGCGACCGTTATTTTAGAATGTATCGCCTTATGGTGTGTTCACACCAGACGCGAAGCGAATATGCGCATCGCGTCACTCGCTCTAGATTACTCGCGGGATGTTTTTCGTGTCACTCGCGCGAATAAAAATAGCTGTCAAAAAGTCAAAAAGTCAAAAAGTCCCAAATATAATGGAAAGCCAAACGCCGACGTGTCTGGGTTCACAGCACCATCCAGAGGAGGATGGATAACGTTAGGATCCTGTATTAATGTGTGTGTTACATTTTACTACTGTACACTGCTATCACTATTATTTTTATTATTGATAGCAGCATCTCTGTAGCCATGCTAATAAAATACAACTATCACTACAACTGATTTTAATTGTTTTCCATGCTCCAGACCTATATAACAGACGGCTGCAATAATGCTCTCTTCTATTGTCTGATTCAACTGGAAGTGTCAAGAAACTTTCGCTGATTGGCTTGCGCGAGAACGCGTCATGCGAATTTTCTGCTCGAGTTGAAATG
Organism: Sinocyclocheilus grahami; assembly: GCF_001515645.1. NCBI lineage: Eukaryota > Metazoa > Chordata > Actinopteri > Cypriniformes > Cyprinidae > Sinocyclocheilus > Sinocyclocheilus grahami. The sequence goes on from NW_015505993.1 coordinate 324,275, forward strand.
TTTGAACTTGCGCGGAAGACGCGATTGAGGCGAATATCGTGAGTTCGCGACAAACGCGTCGCGCATGTCGCGTCATTCGCGTCGCCCGGCGCGAATTCGCCTCTATTCGCGTCTTTGCATTGACTTTGTATGTAATCTACTTGCACGAATAATTACATTCGCTTCTGGTGTGAACACACTGTTATTGTTCCCATGGCGACGCGTCATGCTTGTCATGTGATTATGCACATGGATTATTTCGTTTTTCCCTTTTTATTCAAAATATTCACAAACATGCTCACTATATTATGAAATATCTGATATTCCGATTCTGAAATATGTGCAAGTAAATGTATTTGGTAGTTTAAACACTTTTATAATGACCGTGTTAGTTGATCTATACCAGGTGATGGGCGCCGCCATGTTCACGCTGAATCTGAGCTGTGGGATTTACAACAGGTAAATTCATCCTCTCCTCCCGAAATACATTAAAGTAAGTCTCTGGTAAACCGAGAGAAGAGCAGAGTAAACTTTATAGTTACCTACACAAGCTGTATATGATATCAATAAAACATGTTGTCAGATTATATTTGTAAGGATCATTATTGCCGTTTCCATAGACATCAGCGTGTATTTTACAAACAACAAATGTATGGTTTTTCTAGTACTTATGTGTATTTAAATGTCTGAAACCTAAAATAAATACCTAAAATGATATGGTTAAAAACATTGAATAGTTGTGATAATATGACAAGCGCTCATCGTTCGATCTGGCTCCGTGCCAGCCAGAGCACGAAAGCAGATTTGAAATCAGCAGTTTGTCACGTGACGCACTGAACGTACTAATCACACCGGTGTGATCGTATGCTTCAGTGACCAGCCTAGTGATCACACCAGTGTGATCGTACGCGTTAAAAGGTAAAATAAAAGCACACAAATCCTGGTTACTGACTAATTTTTTCTTTTCAAGAAAGACTGGTTAGTGTCAACCATGCCTCGATCTTAAAAGTTTTCACTGGACCTTAACATCCATTTGGAGCTGCTTCTGTTTACAACAGTGAGCGCAAGCTACATTCAAGTGATTATTACGTTTTGAATATGGATATTTTTCTTACAAAAACGCATTGATTCGCTACAGGAGACCTTTGTTCACCCCCAGAGCTGTGTGAGACACTTTTTTTTATGGATGGGCGCTTTTTATTTCACTTCTTTTGGACTGAAGCACTGCAACACCCGCTGACTGCAATGATAGAGCTTGGAATAGGATGAAAATTGGAATCTTTCCACCTAGGATGCCTCGGGGGTGAATAAAACACAGCCTAATTTTCATTTTTGGGTGAACTAACCCTTTAATAACCAATCACATTGCAGCCTTGACATCACTGAATTTCAGTCAGAGTTGTGCAACACTCAACTGCAGTTTACGGATCCCATAGGAATGAATGAGAATTGCTGTAAACTGAATCCCACCTGTCGCAAAAAGTCAGTGACTTAAAAAGGCTCTTTTTTTTCATGGTAAACTCTAAAAATAGTTCAATCCAAATGTATTGTTTAGTGTAAAACATGTTGAAGATTAGCAGGCTGTCGATTCATTAAATGATAAGATGTTTCCTGTAAAAAGCTGTTTATTCAGTGTAGTGAAGCCTCTCCTCCATTCAACAACAAAAAAACTGCCGTTGCTCTCCTTTCCCACTTACTGCCAGACCGGAAGCATTAGCTTTAGCAGTTACGCTTTTTCGGCTAATGGTTGCAGGCTTGCCTTAGTGGCTTTGGATGCTCCCTAGTTTTTGCGGTGCATTGTGGGATTTTTCAGGGAGCGAATGTACCAATGCACTGGAAGGATTTCGCGACTGAGACAACCCTTAGAATGGCCGACTCACTGGTCAGTGTCCTGACTACTGAACAAGGGAGCTGATTGAGACGTACCCTAGCCAAATAGTATAGAAGACCAAGAGGCGAAACTCTGATGCTTTTTGGGTAACAGCCACTAGGTGGCGCTTCGGTAGCGCGGCCGCCATTTTGGGGTGAAAATTCCAACTGGACAACAGCACAGATATACAGAAATGGACAGAATAACAACGAAAGAGAGGTCAAAGTGGAATAAAAGAACGCAATGTTGGGCAATCCACAGCAAAAACTATCAGTGTGACAGTAAAAATAAAAATCTTGCCTTTCATCGTTTTCCCAAAGACCCTGACAGGTAATTATTCACAAAACTGTAAAATATTGTGTGTTTTGAAGTGGGGACATAGCGCTGTTTTATACACCTGCTAACTTTAACTGTTTAGTCTAGTAGTAAACTTAAATCCTTGTAGGAACTGCAGGTCCTAGCCATAGAAATCATAATAATGATTTATATGGCTAAGTAATGAGCTTATGCAACTTTACACATTTACTATTACTTACTATATTATTATTTACTATTACTCCACTAGGTCTGAAATATTGTACATTTTAATCCCCCGGAATACACTACAAACATGATGATCTAGATTAGAACATGATGCATTGCTGTGTCTCTGTCATAATTAAATCATTTTGGAGAAAGTGGCTGTAGTGTGTGTTTTTTTTTAGTTTTCCAGAGATTAATATAAGACAATACAGCAAAAACAGTTTACTGTCAAGCTGTTATTCCTGTTATATATTTATTGTCCACCATTCTTAATTTTTCTGTCATTAATTTAATTTCAACCGAAACTGACATGCTTTCTAGAGAGCAAAAGGTTTTGTGAAAAAAGGGAAGACTTTAAAATAAAATCTGTAACATAAACTGTTAAAAGGATTTGATGATCACTAGTCTAGTGATTGTACGATATTGTTGTCATCGTTCAGGCTGTATTTCAGCTTTAATGTGCGGTTTTTTAAACAAAGCAGTTGATATTCGCCATAGCGGCAGCTAGAAGCTAGTGGACTGCCGAGTCGCTTTCACCCCGAAATGGCGGAAGCGCAGGGCTGCTGCTGGGCGCCGCTGTTGCAATGGAACGTTCTACTGAGTTTCGCCTCTTGGTCTTCTATACTCTTTGCCCTAGCTGAGTTTTTTTAGGCGACCGTTATTTTAGAATGTATCGCCTTATGGTGTGTTCACACCAGACGCGAAGCGAATATGCGCATCGCGTCACTCGCTCTAGATTACTCGCGGGATGTTTTTCGTGTCACTCGCGCGAATAAAAATAGCTGTCAAAAAGTCAAAAAGTCAAAAAGTCCCAAATATAATGGAAAGCCAAACGCCGACGTGTCTGGGTTCACAGCACCATCCAGAGGAGGATGGATAACGTTAGGATCCTGTATTAATGTGTGTGTTACATTTTACTACTGTACACTGCTATCACTATTATTTTTATTATTGATAGCAGCATCTCTGTAGCCATGCTAATAAAATACAACTATCACTACAACTGATTTTAATTGTTTTCCATGCTCCAGACCTATATAACAGACGGCTGCAATAATGCTCTCTTCTATTGTCTGATTCAACTGGAAGTGTCAAGAAACTTTCGCTGATTGGCTTGCGCGAGAACGCGTCATGCGAATTTTCTGCTCGAGTTGAAATGTTTGAACTTGCGCGGAAGACGCGATTGAGGCGAATATCGTGAGTTCGCGACAAACGCGTCGCGCATGTCGCGTCATTCGCGTCGCCCGGCGCGAATTCGCCTCTATTCGCGTCTTTGCATTGACTTTGTATGTAATCTACTTGCACGAATAATTACATTCGCTTCTGGTGTGAACACACTGTTATTGTTCCCATGGCGACGCGTCATGCTTGTCATGTGATTATGCACATGGATTATTTCGTTTTTCCCTTTTTATTCAAAATATTCACAAACATGCTCACTATATTATGAAATATCTGATATTCCGATTCTGAAATATGTGCAAGTAAATGTATTTGGTAGTTTAAACACTTTTATAATGACCGTGTTAGTTGATCTATACCAGGTGATGGGCGCCGCCATGTTCACGCTGAATCTGAGCTGTGGGATTTACAACAGGTAAATTCATCCTCTCCTCCCGAAATTTTGCATTGACTTTGTATGTAATCTACTTGCACGAATAATTACATTCGCTTCTGGTGTGAACACACTGTTATTGTTCCCATGGCGACGCGTCATGCTTGTCATGTGATTATGCACATGGATTATTTCGTTTTTCCCTTTTTATTCAAAATATTCACAAACATGCTCACTATATTATGAAATATCTGATATTCCGATTCTGAAATATGTGCAAGTAAATGTATTTGGTAGTTTAAACACTTTTATAATGACCGTGTTAGTTGATCTATACCAGGTGATGGGCGCCGCCATGTTCACGCTGAATCTGAGCTGTGGGATTTACAACAGGTAAATTCATCCTCTCCTCCCGAAATACATTAAAGTAAGTCTCTGGTAAACCGAGAGAAGAGCAGAGTAAACTTTATAGTTACCTACACAAGCTGTATATGATATCAATAAAACATGTTGTCAGATTATATTTGTAAGGATCATTATTGCCGTTTCCATAGACATCAGCGTGTATTTTACAAACAACAAATGTATGGTTTTTCTAGTACTTATGTGTATTTAAATGTCTGAAACCTAAAATAAATACCTAAAATGATATGGTTAAAAACATTGAATAGTTGTGATAATATGACAAGCGCTCATCGTTCGATCTGGCTCCGTGCCAGCCAGAGCACGAAAGCAGATTTGAAATCAGCAGTTTGTCACGTGACGCACTGAACGTACTAATCACACCGGTGTGATCGTATGCTTCAGTGACCAGCCTAGTGATCACACCAGTGTGATCGTACGCGTTAAAAGGTAAAATAAAAGCACACAAATCCTGGTTACTGACTAATTTTTTCTTTTCAAGAAAGACTGGTTAGTGTCAACCATGCCTCGATCTTAAAAGTTTTCACTGGACCTTAACATCCATTTAGACAAATGCACAAAATTTGAAAAAGCATTTCTAAAAACAATGGGAGTTCATGAATCCATGATAAATCAATAACTCCAAAGAAGCTGTATTTTACAGTTTTAAAATCACCGTGAACCATGGCTTCAGAGGGATTTTTGCTTTTATAAAACAGTTACTACAGGGGTGTCCAATCCTGCTACTGCAGGGCCAATTGTTCTGCACAGTTTAGCTCCAACCAGACCCAACACATTTGCTTGACAGTCAGTCTGAAGGACTTGATTAGCTGGTTCAGGTGTGTTTAATTAGGGTTGCAGCTAAACTCTGCAAGACAGTGGCCCTCCAGGAACAGGTTTGGATATCCCCAAACCTGAACATAAACATACAGCAACAAACTGATGACAAATAATAATCCTTTACCAAGCAATGTTTCTCTAGCAATGTTTAGCAGAATGATTGCCAAGCAACACATAGACACACTGATGCAGTAACAAGGTCAAGGGTGTGTGATTATAGAGTCTTTAAACATGGCTTCAAATGCAACTCAGCCAATCTTAATCAAGGAGCAGAATTGTCCGTTTTACATCACCCTGTCTACATATGTGAAAATATTCTGGACTGTTGCTACTCTCCCTAGGAGCAGACATCCTGCAAAGATCACTCTAAAAGCACAAAGAACAATCTTGAAAGAGGTGAGAAAACATGGCAAAAAGTCCCCAGAAAATTGCAAACTGTGAAAGTCTTTGTTAATGTGTCTAATACAAGAATGTTGTCCATGAAAGGACAACCTGTTGGGAAAAAAGGTATGTCTCATGCCCAAATTATCTAAATGTTCAACAAAGCTTCTGGGGAAATGTTCTGTGGATAGTTGAGACAAAAGTTGAAGTATATTTGACTAAAATTAAAATGACAGTAAAAATAAAATATTAAAATGATTATAAATCATATTAAAATTAAATGATATTATACATGATATAAAGCAAGTGTGTCTCTTCAGAAGACTTGGATTAAAACACTTGATTATGTTGGATAACCTTTATGTTGATTAACACAGTTACATAATCCTGAAGATTAATCCAGAATTCTAATATAATGATTTGGAATGTGATTCAATTAAAAATAGCTGTGCTGCTTAATATACTGTGGAAACGACAGTTTCAGGGGGTTTTTTTGTTTTTATTTTGAAAGATCAAGGCTATGCCATATACTGCTTTAAAGGAGAAAAAATCTGGATAAGGAACCAAGATAAGGAAAAAAGTAAATGGCCCAGATGCACAACAACATCTGTAGATACTACACAGAGTATCCAGTTTGAGAAACAGACCTCTTAATGGTTCTCAGCTGGCAGCTTCAGTAACACTTTAGATTAGAGAACACTATTTACTATTAACTCTTAGTTAAAAGTGAATGTGTTTCCTAATCTAAAGTGTCACCACAGCTTCTTTAACTTTAACACCAACTTTATCTGAAACAGACTATAATTCATAAGGTCTGCAAAGTTGTCATTGTTGCACATGGAGGATTTTTTACCTTTGATCATTGTAACATTCTAATGTTGTGATTTTTTTTCTGTTTTGTCTTTCATCTGTTATTTAATTATTTACAGGTGCTTTATGTAATTTTTTGTTTGTACTAAAGCATAAAAATACCATAATAGGTTTGCAGATATTCAGAGAGCATGTTAAGTTCACTTACTTGTTTCTCCGAAAAATAGTGCTACAGCCAGTTATTTGAATTTGAAATGTGCATTCCATGTCAGAATGTCTGTTTTTGTTTTAGGCTGTGTAATTTCACCCACTGCCTATTTACCCAGTAGTATTTTGACATCCCAAATTGCTAAATGGTGGAAAACACAGCATATTGAATCCATGGAAAGCCAGCAAACTGGGTAAGAGATTGCAGATTATACCCGATCTAAAAAGCCTCCGCATCCATTTCTAAAGAGAAACAACACTCTCAAATATTTTGAATTAGTACCCATTTCAAAGGTGACAGGACTTGTAGGCCAAGTATCGTAACCTATACTCAGAATTTGTGCTATGCATTTAGCCCATCCAAGTGCACTCACACAGCAGTGAGTAATGAACTCATATCAGCAGTGGGCAACTATTTTGCTGCAGCACCTGGAGAGCGATTGTGGGGTTCGGTGCCTTGCTCAAGAGCACCTCAGTTGTGGGTAACAAAGGAGGAATAGAGCACTGTTAATTCACTCCCCCCTGTACTGAGAATCAAACCTGCAACCTTCAGGTTACAAATTCAACTTTCTAACCATTAGGCCACAACTGCCCCCTAAACTGCTGACAGTCAATATTATATACTGCAAAACTTATTTAGCAAATAGTTATATTTATTTCCCTTGATAACATTGATATCATAATAAACATGCTAAACTGTGTTTGTATTCTTCGGATGAGGTGTTTGAAGACATGGCAAAAACAAGCACCTCAACATTTTTAATAAATAGCACATTTAACATCTCAGCTTTATACATTGCAAAATAAATATTTCCCCAAAGGCCACAAAATAAGTACATGTTTATTTGATGATTCTGGCAGCTTTTTGCAAAACCATACTTTTCACAGGCCTTGCTATAAGCTCTTAGCAACAAGTTCAGAAACCGACAACAGAGTGACAGAGACCATAGCAAACATACCCTGCTGCCTGTCTCTTTAGATTATTCACACACACCCCAGTGGTCAGGGGTTAGAGTTAAGCCCTAAAGATCACTATCCCATTAAAGATATCTACATTGCCTTCCAATCTACTAAACCTTTAATCATATTTCATTAACTGTATATTGATATATGTCTGTTTAGATGGTTTGGTGGACTGATGTTCAGGATGGAAATTAATATTGAAAACGAGAACACATTACAGATAATGACATTTAGTTCTCTAGGGACTAATACTGAATGATGGATGGGGGAGGGGATTAAAACAATTCAGAGATTTTGGACTTTTATTTACGTGTAATATCAGGGTTTTCTTCTGCAGGCAATGCCTGATATGTTTTTGTTCAATTTTGTTCAATCAACTATTCCAACTGAACAAATAGATAATCACTGAATTACTGTATATGTGATGTGAAATAGTGGAATTGTAAAGAAAACTACAAATACTACATGACTGAATGTCAAAATTTAGATGATATTTCAGTAATGTATCCCTTGTTGTTGTTTTGATAAACAAACAGTCTGTGGTAATGCCTGCTGTGGTCTAGGTTGGTCAACATTTTATACATTTCTTTGGAAATTTTTTTGCATGAATTATATTTTCTTTTCTTAATTTTCCTAATAGCAAATGTCAAACACACATCAAGGGATGTGTGTGCTAGAGAGCTCAGACTTTGGATAAATGTGACTCAAGGGTATCCCTGTGCACCTCTGCAAATTAATCATTCTGACACGTTCACGACCCTTCTAATAAGACAGGGGCCACAGAGCACCCCCCCCCCCCCCCCCCCCCCCCCC
>NW_015505993.1:332860-345868 GCF_001515645.1 Sinocyclocheilus grahami
GCTATGCTGCCTCGCTCCTTCTTTGTTTGGCCCCCTATCCCAGGAGATCGGAGAGCTGGAGTGGGGGAGGACATGGGACAGAGGACTGGTGTGTGTTGAGAAAATGGGGGGTACAGATCGCAAGTGACACTCTCATTCAGAATGCTCCTGGGGGACAGGGCCAGGCACAAGACTCCTATCACAGTTTAGGCAGCGCAGCCCCCCATGCTCAACAAAAGCATGTCCTGCATGCTCCCCATAATAATGGGGGTATTTAGCTAGTGTACTAAAAACTCTATTGTATACATTAACCAAGTGCAATAACAATATATACACAAAAGTGCAGATATGAGATTGCTTATGATCATACTCATTCATGCATTAAGGGATACATTGGAGTCACCAGAATCAAGAAACTGTGATTAAGGTGCAATCTTACTGTTGCACAAATCTAGAAACTATACCATATTATTATTATTATTAATAATAAACCTGGAGAAACCTGGCTTATATCAGATGTACTAGAGAAGTATTAACAATTTATTGACAGATGGCTGACCCACTGGCTGCAAAATCTATGCAAATTTTGCAGATTTGTCACAATAAAGAACATTGATAGTTTCCCTAAACCTACTTAAATATTATGCAATAATACTTGTTTTATTTTAGATTTACCTTTACCTACTGCACTGTCTTTTACCTTTTGGGTAAGGCTTAACCAAGTGTAGTACATTTTTATTCTGTACTTTGCTTTTCACTATGACTATTACTATGCTGCCAATATGTCGCCAAACAAAGATTCTGAAATATTTAAAGTATGAATTAAACTTGCCATAAAACCCCCCTTTAATATGATAGCGTCTATTAAATCTTGACAATTACGTTGACTCACAAATGTACATATAATATAGTTTGCTCAAAATGTATATATTTGTCCAAAAATTGTTTTATATATAAATATATATATATATATATGTGTGTGTGTGTGGAAATTCTAAATACTGAGGCAATTAACTGATAAGTCTAAAGCTGTATGTTTGCTTCCATTTTAGTTTCCTTTTTTTTTTTAAAACATCTGAGCCATTTTTTCAGTTCCCCCTTGGCTCACGGATCATTGTTGTGGCCTATTTTAAATGGCAATCTGTCCAAATAAATAATTCATGAAATGAATTAATTTATATTCATGTTTGCTGACATTATTTTTCTTTTTGGCACTGAAAATGAGATGACTGACAATGAAAAAGGGGGCATCTTCTGACCTCTTTGCTCCTCATTTTCTCTCTGTATATCCCATATGTGATGGTGGATAATTTGTTGATATTACTCAACAGATATGTTCAGCATTGTTGAATTACCCAAGAGATATATATATATATATATATATATATATATATATATATCACTGACTAGACAAACAATGCACATGGGCTCTTTATACACTGTAATGCCTTGCCTTCTCACTTATTCAATTCTATTAAAGCATTTTCATCACAGGGTGACATTTGGATTTTTCACTCAAATGCTGAAATGAAATACAAGTGTCTGTGACTGTAGAAAGTGCATTATTTAATGATGCAAGTGTTGTTCAGTTTATGATTGGTTGTTTGTTGCTAAACAACTGGTCGTTACATTCTGACACCATATCGTTCAAACTGTAAAGCACCACAATAGAGTGCAACATTGCCCATCCTCTTTTTCAGTGGCCTTAGTTCTGGAAGTATTTTTTCCCATTCATTTTTATCATAAGGTTATTAAATAGGTCTTTGTTTAAGAGTTAAAAAAACACAAACCAAATCAACCAGAGATGATTAACAACATTACAAACTTTCAATTGGAACCAAAAAAGTATTTAAATGAGGAAATGTAATGAGGGTAAGAACTACAATCCCATGAAACACTGTGAAATACATACTGTACATTGAAAACAAGAAAAATATTAAACTATTGATTTAAAGATTGAAACAATATATTTTGTATTTACTCCAAAATGTACCTATTATGCATATACATATTTAAGAGCCTAGGGAATGTTTGAGAGCCTAGGGAAAATAATGGGAGTGGTGGAGTGAAACATTGTTTTACTGCAGCATTATCAGTTCTTAATATCTTCCTGAATAATCTGGGTTCATAATGGCTGATAAGGATAAGGCAGCTGGGTTTTTGCACTTGATTGCATAACTATTTTGTATTAATTTGTCTTAATGACATAACTCATCCATGTTTGCAGTTTCACTCTTTTCAGTGATTTCTTCCCCTTGTCAATCACTGTCTACCTGGAGTAGTCACTTACTCTATCAAAGAGAGGTTTTGATTTATAAACGGTGATCTTGATCCAAGACCTTGGTTTCTTTAAATAAAGGATTGACAGACACAGTGTGGGAAAATTCCAAAGCAGATTGCTAATACAGATTAAATTTTAATGTAATTTTTAACTGCATATTTAGGCACATTCCCTCAAGTCTTACAATTCATGGGTACTCTTTTATGGACCATGATTGCTGGCTAAATCCCCAGACAATACCTAAAATGTCCTTCTCCTCAACAATCCCAAGGCAACAGAAATGTATTATGAAATATATAGCAAAAGCATAATTATGCCTCAGTGTCATCATCATGAAATAATTGACCATGGTCATGTGCAACATGTTCTGTGTGCAACCTTTATATATTGCCTTTGAATGTAGTTTGACTAAGGGAAAATTATATATACAGTATGAGATTGAAATGAGATTATATTCACTTTACTGTAAGCTCAGGCATTACTTGATGCAAGAACAGTGCATACACAGTGGGTACGGAAAGTATTCAGACCCCCTTAAATGTTTAACTCTTTGTTATATTGCAGCCATTTGCTAAAATCATTTAAGTTTATTTTTTTCCTCATTAATGTACACACAGCACCCCATATTGACAGAAAAACACAGAATTGTTGACATTTTTGCAGATTTATTAAAAAAGAAAAACTGAAATATCACATGGTCCTAAGTATTCAGACCCTTTGCTCAGTATTTAGTAGAAGCACCCTTTTGATCTAATAAAGCCATGAGTCTTTTTGGGAAAGATGCAACAAGTTGTTCACACCAAAGAGATCCTTACAAAACATAGTCATTATATTTTTATAATACATAATACTACAAGTTTTGAGTTGTCAGTATGTGTGTGTGTGTGTGTGTGTGTGTGTGTAGTTATATTTACATGTTTGAGATGCAGTTTTATTTGTCACATGTGATAACTTCAGTACCTGCTTATCTGGGTCTGGAATTGCTCCAGACTGGGAGGAGAAGCATTGAACCGTGGGAAGAGGAAAGAGAACGAGAGAAAGAAAGAGAGGCATTCTTGAGAGAGCAGTGAAATTGTACCCAGGGTATAATAGACTTCAGTTCCATTGAAAGTTTATTAGCCATAAAATGGACTACATGAAGTGTTATTTCTACAACACTTTGGTTCTTTAATTACCTTACTTATTTTGTGTTTACAAAACAGGAAAGAAAAACATGAGTTTGCTTTCTTCCTTTATTTTATTCCTCTTTCACTCTCTCAGATGAACTGGAAAGACTGAGAGTAGTCTAAGACACAGGTGTTCACATGGTGAATTAATACTAAAAAAAAACTTCCCACACACTTCCCATTGATCAGAGGATGGTCGGACAACCGTCTTGTCTTTTTAGCATTCTCTCTTCTAATGTTTATGGTTCCTGCACCTTCAGGAAATTACCCTTTTATAGGGTCAACACAATAAAAGACCTTTGTTTTTTTCTTAGTTGGGAGTGGTTAGTGGGTTGGTATTTGTGAATGTGTGTATATGTGTGTATGTGACTTTGTGTGTGTGAGAGAAAGACATTTTAGGTGGGGGAGGCAGTGCATGTAGTGTTGTTTAATCTCCTACCCATCCTTTTTGACATTTTAGGTGGGGGTAGTAGTGTTTAATCTACTAGTTCTCTTTTGCGGGCAAAGAAAAAGACCTGAAGAGGTTAATTGGCTCCTCATCCAATATATCACATTGCTGTGAACTCTCTGACCCTTCTTGTCAATAGGAGGCCTTTTCCTCTGTGACTTGATGAATGTGTGTTTCTATGGGAGTGTACTGCAGAGTAAAATTTTTGGAGAACAAAAAGAGAAATTATGGCAAATTATATATCTCAGATAATTCAATCTCTCATAACAATGAGAGCCCTAAATTTTGTATTTCTACTGTCTTCTCCTAGCATTTTAGCACAGTTTGGTGGTTGTTTGATGATAGTTCATGGCTGTCTAAACAGACAAAAAGCAATAAAGCAATAAATTAAAAAGTAAAAGTATAATGTTGCCCACCAAAATATGAGCAGAGCATAATGACCACTGTTTGAAAATGTATTCACATTGCAATAAGTTAAACAAAACAGTAAAATTAAGTCAAGGAGGTGGGTGATTGTGTGGGAGGGAGGTGAGGGTATAAGCAGACAAATTACTGACAAAAACCACAGGCTGTTATGAAAGCACACTGACAAGGGAGAAAGGTCTGGTCTCAATATATAGACTGGCAACAACTGAGTTCTAATGGTCGATTTTCTACTCTGGCCTGTACACATGCACAGCCAAATTCAGAACAGAGACAGATCAAAACATACCAGTGCAAAGTCTAATGTATAATATCATATAATACAAAATATATAACTTTATCATCTAACACCCAAAATATAAGCTTGTAATAGTGGGAAAATCTATCAAGACACTTTCCTTTGAATGTATTAGAGCAGCGATGTGTTAAGTAATGTATTTTACAATATTGTGTATATTTGATCTTTATATGGGCTGTTATATTAGTCACCTACTAGTAATCTGCATACTGTAGCCTACATAAAGGGGTATAAGGAGAGACATTTTTTTCTCACTTTTTTGGGTGAGAAAGAGACAGTTTTGTTTTTGTGGGATTGCATTTAATGTCACATTTGCTTTCGTTAGCCAGTGGAGAACTGACTGCTTGTGTGATAAAGAATGAGAATGGGAGATGATCATGGATGCAGTGACGGGAGAGGGAAGCTGAAGAAACAAGGATTACTGAAAATAATAATAATAATAATAATAATAATAATAATAAAAATAATAATAAAGGAAAAACAAAGATAAACTAAAAGAAAACTGCAAAGAAACAACAAATCTTGGAAGAATATAGTAATGATTTAATTTTTATGATATTCAATTTAAACTTTAAAATGGATATTATATATAACACAAAACAAGAATACAATAATATTAAGGAAGTAGAAGAAAAGAATAGAATAAAATGAGAGCCCACTGAATAAACTCAAATTAGTATTTGAAAAGGGACACAAAACACAAAAAGAACATAAATGTGACTAATTACATGAAACTTCCCTACTACCTTGAAACATTTTGAAAGTTACATTTTCAAACAAATAAATAAACAAACAAACAAATTAATACAGTTGCTGAGTAAATGCACTCCCTGAACCATGTGATGGTCAAAATGACTTATAAGTCATTTTTCATGCTGTTCTCCTACTGCACAGCTACAACAACAATCTATGACAACAACAAAAAAGCTATTTATAAAAGCCATCCATGAGATTTGCAGCCGTTAAATGATCATTTATGTGATTCGTCTCTTGAATGTAAAGCGCGTTCATTATGCCAGTGGGAACGTGGGCTGTGTGACAATCAACGCAGAGGTTAGTTAGGGGAACACAAACCTATCTTTGTTCACTCTGGTCAGAAAAAAACGGATTATTTGCTCGGCTTTTCATCTGCCTTGTGCGGAATACATTATGTGTGTAAATGTTGTTGAACTCCGGCTATTCTCAGCGAAAAGGTCACACACTCCCATCGACCCAAACTCCTCCACGGGCTTTGTGTCCACTCTAAAGTGAAAAAACGGGCTATGCCTATAAACTTCACATTTAAAGGCAAGCGCAGTCGTAAGGTGCTGCTGCTGCTGTAAGGAAAACAATAGTGTTTTGGGACACTTTTCTAGCAGAGACTAAAGGCAACAGAGCCTGCTTGTGCAAGACGGTTCTTTGGCAACTGCTTTGGCAAGCACATCATTTTTTAATCATCTAAAATACTAATCGATATATATATTTTAATTATAATGTACTCGGAAGCGACATTGAGCGCATCTGCCTATCATGAATTTTTACATTGTCCTTATTCATTTATTAGCATACACGTAAACGGGCACGAGCGCAACCAAGTGAAGGCAGATTTCAAATTCTGTGTGTGCGTGTGTGTGTATATGCTATCTATCTATCTATCTATCTATCTATATAAAGAATTACAATGTTGACATTTATGATAATCCTTACGCATTTGTCCCATACAAAATCTAGTACTAAATAAACGGCCGTTTGCCACTAAAAAGACCATTATTAGACCATTAGCTTAAGCTGCATAATTTATTAAACAAGTAAAAAAATCTAAAAGTTCTGTAACTCACGCGCTGAGGCCATGGTGATGACGGACTCGGTAGTGGCGTGATACTCATCGGCGTCCGTGAAATCCTCTAAGGAGGATGCGTCCCCCTGGAAGTCGTGATGGTCCAGAAGCTGCTGTAGCGGAGGTGCTTTTGGAAGAAGCTGATTAACCACCTCTCTGCTGATGTTGGGCGCTTGTTTTAAGCGCAGTTTGCTTAGGATTTGTGATTTGATTGTTTCCAGCCGCAAGACTTTACTCTGTTCTCTCCAAACGCACGCTGAACACTCTGAAGAGTCTACATCCTCCAGATCAAAGAGAGAGACTCCAGCATCCGAGGACATCTCACTTAGTGGAGCCTGAAAGAGGTCCGGCTCATCGCTCCCGGACAGTCCCAAAGAAATAAGAACCGTTAAGCACAACAAAAAGTTATACCTTGTCATGATGTTAAATGGTCAGTATCAAAGGTTTTCCTCTTGACTTTGCAAGATACTGTGGTTCTTATCTTGAGAATATTTATTCGAGCAACGAATTAGCTATCCAAAAAGAAATTAAGACGTTTTAGCAGAATATATATTCCATTTTATACGGACAAAGCGACGGGTTTAATCGGATTCTTTTAAAGAACGTTCCCTTTTGCATTTCAGTTTGTTTTCAAGTCCTTTTATCAGCTACCTGCTTCACTGTCGGAAAATACTTTAGCATGTATTTTTCAACTGTACAAATGCGTCTATAAAGCCCCCTTTATATATCACAGCTGCCTAGTGGCGTAATCCGTCTCTATTGGCTAACATTTCAACAAAAGGCTCACAGGTTTGTCACTAAATCTAGAGAGAGAGAGAGAGAGAGAGAGAGAGAGAGAGCGAGAGAGCGAGAGAGAGAGATTGTATTGTTTATATTATGACACTCCGCACCACGCAATGTAAGTTTAGCTAGGCCTACTAGACACAAACTTTATAAGTTAAGTTAACTTTTCATTGCAGATTGTATAGTTAGGCTATTTTAGCTCTAATTTAATCAGTGTTACCTTGTGCAAAGAACGCTATTTGCAGGTTAGATTCTTGCTTTTAGTAGATATAGCCTATAGGCATCAATTTTTCTGAGATTACTATTTAAATAACAAATATCTAACCCTTTCTTTAATTGCCATTTTAAAAAAATGTATATGATCACCTAACTTAAAAAGGATTTTGCCTATGCTCACCTAAATACGAGAGAGCATACGAATAAAAAACTTTAAATTGGAAACAGTGAGAACCACTCGGTTTTTTGGACAAATCGTTGTTTGATTTGGGAACACGTTCGCCGAAGGCTTTAAGACCATGTAGAATCCTCTCCCCGCTGGTCACTTGCGTTGGCTTTGCAGCTAGCATGGCTCAAGCAAGCGGATACCCCTTTTCACCGCCCGCGTTTTGACAACAAATAATTTTGGGCAAACGCAGACAACGTGATTATTATTCAAGAGCCCAAAACCAGCCATGCATTAGCGCGACTATCCGCTTGTTAAGTCTGACGTCACGCGTACTGGGTCCAAAAGCTCGGTCACACACCATCAAACAACAGTGCTAACACTTTTTTTTAACATTATTGTTTTACATTAATGTAGTCTCTAGAATATATCTTCTTCTGAGCAAGGGTTTCTTCTTAAAAGACTAATAAATTACCCTCTGTAGACTACTATTCCTGTTTTTCTTTGGTTGTATTACAAATTTGTTATTTTGCACCTGAGGTATTAAGGCTACTAAATGATTCCTTTCATGGTTTATCTGTGTGCGCCCTCTGGAGGGGAAAACCCAGAATTGGAGCGTTACTTTTCGTTCTATGCAAAATATAATTTGTTTAAACTGCTTAATAAATATTGTCGCAAGATTTCATATATGTCTCTGCAATTCTTCCCACAGCACACTGATGTCTGAGAGAGTACAAAGAGCTACCTTTATTAAACTAAATAAATCTTTATTGAATCTTTATTGGAGGTTGATTTTGTATAGGCTACTGTCAAGGGAACAGCTTATACAGAGGAGCTAGTTTGATAGGGCTACACTAACCAAGCATCCCTCCTACAATTTTTTAACTAATTAAATACAATTTTTGAAATAACAATTTTATAGACATACAAAGATTTATCACTCCCTCCCAGGCTGCAAACTAATATCCTATAGCATGCTGCAACTTGGGGTTTAGTATAAGTAAATCAAAACCCGGTCAATCACATGTGGATTAAATTGTGCTCTGTTATTTTGGAAAATAATATGAATAAGACCTTCATTCATCTTCAGAGCACAAATTAAGATATTTTTCTGACATTCTGATCCTGCCAGCAACACAACTGAAACGTTCAAGGCCCAGAAAGGTAAGGACATCTTTAAAATAGTCCATGTGGCATTAGTGGTTCAACCGTAATGTTATGAAGCTACAGCTACGTTCACACAGCAGCAGAATACGGTTGTCAGTCCGGTTTTTGAGTCCTTAATATGGCCTTAATAAGTTCACACACAGTACGGTTATTTACGGGCGTGACAACTGCATTCTGTAACTGAACTCACACCCCTAAACTCAACATCTCCGGTTACATACATAACCTCGGTTCCCTGAAAGGAGGGAACGAGACACTGCATAGCTAATGCTTGGGGTTATCCCCCTCCTCCCAAAATACTGAAGCTTGATTGAATCGCGCTGGTAAATTTTACCGGCCAATGACGCTCAAGCGCTCGAACTAGAGGCGGGGCCACCCACTATATAAGACGGCGCCCAGCGTCATTGCCTCAGAATCTTTCAACTGTTCGAACGGGTATGAGACTCTGAGGATTACAACACAGCAGTGAGCAGTGTCTCGTTCCCGATTTCGATTCGATTTGATTCAACACAATGCGATTTGAGACAATAAGATGCAATGGAAAAAATATGATAACTTTTAATGCCTCAAGGCCTGTTTCATAAAACAAGTTTACCAAATAAGCCAGGCTTATTTCAGTTAGTCTGACTCATTGTCAAATGATTTGGTTCCATAAAGCAAATTTAACAGATCAACATCAGTCACTGTGGCAACATATGCTGGGAAACTAACCTGGTCTAAAGCAGGTTAACTGTCAGACTAAGCTGAGTTCCTCACTAGCCTTTTTCACACTACCGGGTTTTGTGTTTCCAGCGTTCGCCAACGCAGGGTAAAGTTACTTCCGGTAACAATGGCGGAGTCTAAGAATAAGTGTTGCTGTAGTGTCCCTCAGTGCATCAATTCTAAACAAAAACAACCATATTTGAGTTTTCACAGGTTTCCTTTAAACGAAGACCAAAAAAGGAAATAGGTCGTCGCTATTAGATGGGAGGAAGGGTCTACGTTCGTAATTCGGAGAGGTAGCACATATGTCTGTAATCAGCATTTTACCGCTGCTGATTACATTATAGGAAGTTCGCGGCTGAAAGTTGGTGCCATTCCCAGTCGTTTCCCATGGAACAATTTCCATGTACCCCCTCAAAGGCTGTCAGCTTTTGAGAGAACTGCCGTTTGACTTGGCGTGGATGCACGTGTTCAGGAGCAGCCGGCGGTCTTAGAAGATGCACCTAATGAATCCAGTCATGTTGAAGAACATGATTACGCGGCACGCCCACCTGCCGGTAAACACTTACGTTAACTTTTGCTTATTGGTGATTCTATAATTGCAGGTACATTTAGTGTCCAAAGTCATTTTTCAGCCTTTTCCAAATAGTTATATTATTAATTATTTTATAATTTTTTCATCGTCATTGATCACAGGATGTAAAAGACCTTAACAATATAATATTTTCTGTAAATAGTGTCTTATTTAGCTGGAATCATGATTTCTTGTTGAATTGACAGTTATGTATGTGTGTGTCTCTCTCTGTATATGACTGTCAATGCTGTTATATACTATCAACATTCTCACTCTACTTTAGTAATATAGTTTGAAGGTAACAGAATTGACACTAATTCAGACAACTAGAAATCATGATTTTCAAAAAACAAACAATTATATATCACAAGATGTTACAGGCGCTATATATATATATATATATATATATATATATATATATATATATATATATATATATATATATATGAGACTCTGAGGATTACAACACAGCAGTGAGCAGTGTCTCGTTCCCGATTTCGATTCGATTTGATTCAACACAATGCGATTTGAGACAATAAGATGCAATGGAAAAAATATGATAACTTTTAATGCCTCAAGGCCTGTTTCATAAAACAAGTTTACCAAATAAGCCAGGCTTATTTCAGTTAGTCTGACTCATTGTCAAATGATTTGGTTCCATAAAGCAAATTTAACAGATCAACATCAGTCACTGTGGCAACATATGCTGGGAAACTAACCTGGTCTAAAGCAGGTTAACTGTCAGACTAAGCTGAGTTCCTCACTAGCCTTTTTCACACTACCGGGTTTTGTGTTTCCAGCGTTCGCCAACGCAGGGTAAAGTTACTTCCGGTAACAATGGCGGAGTCTAAGAATAAGTGTTGCTGTAGTGTCCCTCAGTGCATCAATTCTAAACAAAAACAACCATATTTGAGTTTTCACAGGTTTCCTTTAAACGAAGACCAAAAAAGGAAATAGGTCGTCGCTATTAGATGGGAGGAAGGGTCTACGTTCGTAATTCGGAGAGGTAGCACATATGTCTGTAATCAGCATTTTACCGCTGCTGATTACATTATAGGAAGTTCGCGGCTGAAAGTTGGTGCCATTCCCAGTCGTTTCCCATGGAACAATTTCCATGTACCCCCTCAAAGGCTGTCAGCTT
Organism: Sinocyclocheilus grahami; assembly: GCF_001515645.1. Classification (NCBI taxonomy): domain Eukaryota; kingdom Metazoa; phylum Chordata; class Actinopteri; order Cypriniformes; family Cyprinidae; genus Sinocyclocheilus; species Sinocyclocheilus grahami. The sequence goes on from NW_015505993.1 coordinate 344,021, forward strand.
TTGAGAGAACTGCCGTTTGACTTGGCGTGGATGCACGTGTTCAGGAGCAGCCGGCGGTCTTAGAAGATGCACCTAATGAATCCAGTCATGTTGAAGAACATGATTACGCGGCACGCCCACCTGCCGGTAAACACTTACGTTAACTTTTGCTTATTGGTGATTCTATAATTGCAGGTACATTTAGTGTCCAAAGTCATTTTTCAGCCTTTTCCAAATAGTTATATTATTAATTATTTTATAATTTTTTCATCGTCATTGATCACAGGATGTAAAAGACCTTAACAATATAATATTTTCTGTAAATAGTGTCTTATTTAGCTGGAATCATGATTTCTTGTTGAATTGACAGTTATGTATGTGTGTGTCTCTCTCTGTATATGACTGTCAATGCTGTTATATACTATCAACATTCTCACTCTACTTTAGTAATATAGTTTGAAGGTAACAGAATTGACACTAATTCAGACAACTAGAAATCATGATTTTCAAAAAACAAACAATTATATATCACAAGATGTTACAGGCGCTATATATATATATATATATATATATATATATATATATATATATATATATATATATATATATGTCACAGCTGATCGTCATGAGTCCGGTCAGGTTCTAGTTCATTATCATGAGTCAAGTTTAGTCACAGCTGATATGCATGAGTCTAGTCAAGTCACAACTGGTTGTCATGAGTCAAGTCTAGTCACAGTTGTTCTTCCTGAGTTCAGTCTAGTCACAGTTGTTCAGTCTAGTCACAGCTGATCTTCCTGAGTTCAGTCAAGTCACGGTTGATCGTCATGAGTTAAGTCAAGTCACAGCTAATCTTCCCGAGTCAAGTCTAGTCACAGTTGATCTTCCCGAATCGAGTCTAGTCACAGTTGTTCTTCCTGAGTCGAGTCGAGTCAAGTCAAGTCACAGCTAATCTTCCTGAGCCAGGTCAAGTCACAGCTAATCTGCCTGAGTCAGGTCAAGTCCCAGCTAATCTTCCTGCGTCAGGTCAAGTCACAGCTAATCTGCCTGAGTCAGGTCAAGTCCCAGCTAATCTTCCTGCGTCAGGTCAAGTCACAGCTAATCTGCCTGAGTCAGGTCAAGTCCCAGCTAATCTTCCTGCGTCAGGTCAAGTCACAGCTAATCTGCCTGAGTCAGGTCAAGTCCCAGCTAATCTTCCTGCGTCAGGTCAAGTCACAGCTAATCTGCCTGAGTCAGGTCAAGTCCCAGCTAATCTTCCTGCGTCAGGTCAAGTCACAGCTAATCTGCCTGAGTCAGGTCAAGTCCCAGCTAATCTTCCTGCGTCAGGTCAAGTCACAGCTAATCTGCCTGAGTCAGGTCAAGTCCCAGCTAATCTTCCTGCGTCAGGTCAAGTCACAGCTAATCTGCCTGAGTCAGGTCAAGTCCCAGCTAATCTTCCTGCGTCAGGTCAAGTCACAGCTAATCTGCCTGAGTCAGGTCAAGTCCCAGCTAATCTTCCTGCGTCAGGTCAAGTCACAGCTAATCTGCCTGAGTCAGGTCAAGTCCCAGCTAATCTTCCTGCGTCAGGTCAAGTCACAGCTGATATTCATGAGTCTAGTCAGGTCACAGCTGATCATCCGGAGTCACGTTATGTCACAGCTGATCTTCTAGAGTCTCACCATGTCTCAACTGTTCGTCCAGAGTCACGTCACGCCTCAGTTAGTCATCCAGAATCACGTTGCATCACAGTTGATCATCCAGAGTCATGTCACATCCTGTCTGTCACACCCAGATTCTCAAGGTCAGTCCTTCGGTATCCCAGTCTGGTATCCAGTGTGAGGGATGCACCGCTGGTGTCTGCACGCACCGCTGGTATCCCCAAACCCACTCACT